>NW_015548273.1:16394-21832 GCF_001515605.1 Sinocyclocheilus anshuiensis
GATCGCAAATCTCGAAAGTGAAAGTAAAAAGCGATCGTGCATTTGAAAGCAGTTTCAATGCCCCGCATATTAATAGCGGCTCCCTGATGCCCGCATTTTATATACAGTATAATTACCCAACGATATAACTGCGAGAGACAGTATTGAAATATATATTTTCCCTGTGTTTCCTTCCTGCTGTGTGAGCTACTGAAATGAGCTGCATTGTGAAACAGCCAATCAGAGCAGAGCTCAGCATTGAGCCACACTGTGAAACAGCCAATCAGAGCAGAGCTCAACATTATTATTCATGACCCTTCCAATTAAGGTAAAAACAGACCATTTCATTCTAGGGACAAATCCTAGGGTTGTAAATGGACATGTAAAACCGTTTCTAGAGATTTTTTGCCCTTACCTAAGCCACATACCTTCTATGTAGATATCAGAGAACAATTTAAAATATTGTATCAATGCATTCTATGGCACCTTTAAAAAAAAATATGTACCGGCCCCAATTTACTGTATATTTGTATATAATGTCTATATAATATTATTATTATTTTAAACTGAATCTCAATTACTCAACAAAAATATATAAAAAAAAAAAAAACATAAAATATGCTATATAAAACAACATTAGACATTAGGGTAAGAACACATTTTTTTCTGTCTGACAAAACTTTAAATATGCACATCAATTTGTAAACTGTTCCAAATTATTAGTGAATATGGACCATTTTCTCTTTATATTTTATCATCTCTTTTCATATTAACAAAAGACTTAATTCTTTACGCAGTAGAGTTCATTCATTTTGCTTTCCCACAGTTTACGCCAGATTCAGTCAAATTCATTAGTGAACACTCGTGAATCTCTGTTGGGGATTGGCCTTTCTGTGCCTTTGAGTAAACCAATTAACCTCCCTTCAATAATTATCCACTCACTTAAGACAAGTCATTATTTAAATGCTGCTCATAGCAAAAAGGCCCTGAATGGACTACAGGGGGCTAATTTGAGAAAGGGGGACATTGTAAGTGGCGGATGAAAACTTCCCAACAATCAGGGATCAGCCCAGCTGACAATACCAACTCCCCTTTAAGGCTTTGAAGGTTTTTTTTTTTCTCAAAAGGCCCTTAAAAGGTTTTATGCGTAATGGACTGAGTTTGGTGGATTAATTTAATTGAGCTTTATGCCCACTAATTTAGTTAAAAATTACAGGAACACAAAATAATGATGAACTCAAAAAAAGGGGAATTCCCTCAGATTGGGCCTCCAGGTCCCGGCTCCATCGATAAATTAGCGGCTGAATGCGACTGAATGAAAAGTAGCTCCCGGGCCTCCTCTCTGGCTGACGTTAAGGAAAATGAATTAAAAAGGTCTATACGTGTGTCTTTCCGCCTTAATGTCATTCCCCTCCAACTTATTCTCTCCTTTCCTTTTCTAAATTAATTCCACTAAAATCCAATCAGAATCATTTGACATTAAAATTGAGTTTCAGAGGAAAAATGAGCAAGAAAACTGCGGAAAAGCCAGTAAAAGGAGGATACCGCTCCTTCCCTTTCATCCACGCTAGACTCTTTTCATTAGAACTCTACATTCAGGAGCGAATCGGTCGGGACAGCAGTATGTTGCACCTGAGGCCCGGAGTGTATGACAAACCACTCTAATGAAGTCTCAGTCACAGCAGCAGGCTGACACAGCGACCCCGCATATAATTCCGCCTTAAATAATAAATGTCCACACGTACATTTTCATACTCTTTACATTCTTCCTCCTGCTGAGCACAAAGCTCGTGACTCAGTAACACACAGTTGTTCGTCTCAGACCTTTTCCCCTCTTATAAATTACAGAGGATTCCATGGCAAAAGTGTCGTAAGCCACTTTGCAATTATCGGTTTCTTTTTCTCTGTTTTGGATTAGGAGAGACACGCCGCCGTATGCATTCAGTTGTCTGTCTGCGAGAGGGTGTGAATGATGGGAAGTGTGTGTTCATGAGGTCTACCCTCGCCATCTGGGCTAAAATAATCTGATCAGTTCATGGCTCTGTGAAGAGCAAACTAGGCTGTGTGTGTAAGTCAATATTTACTTATTGAACTAAAAACATTCCCAACCCACATAAGCAAAACATAAACATTCTTTATGTAAATTATGTGTAATTGAAAAGGCATAATTTTGCAATAAAGTTGTATATGGTAACATTAGTTGTGCACTAAGTATCATGAACAAACAATGAACAATACTTTTTAGAGCTTTTAATATTAGAGCATTTAATCTTAATTATTTAAATAATGAGTCTAATATTAATTTGTAAATATACTTTGCATACACTACAATGTAAAAAAAATAGATTTTTTTAAAGTTAAATTTTTTCATTTTTAATTCAGTTGATTGCTTTTTTTCATTTTTCCCCAGTGTAGTTCAGTTTATATAATTCATAATGCATTAACTAATTTATATGTATATACAATTCATAGTGCATTAACTAATGTAAATGTTTATACAATGTTTAAGGCGAGACACTGGAGGTGAATAGGGTAAAAATAAATAACTAATAGTTATCGCCTTACTTACCCAGCTGATTGATTACATTGATAATTGCACACATTTTTTGTATTACAAGTTTTCTAAAATGTTAGGTTTAAATATGCAAATGAGTCATTATTTAATGAAATATGCGCAAATTTGCATACATTTCTAGTACAAAAATCTAAACACTGGATTATGTCAGTTTCAAAATTCTTGTTTAATTTCTTTGACATATTAGAGTCAAAAGTTTTTACAGAGGGAATTTTGGGTATCTCATTTTTGTCATTCCATAATTCAGAAAATGCTTAGTACGGACAGAAAACACTATATTTTCACAATTTTGGGGGAATAAAATGTTGTATATAATCAAGCAAATTATATATGAACAAATCCCTCTGTAAAAACCTACAGGATATAGACAGGAATAAATATGTAAAGTTTGTTGTGTGTAAGTGCTACTGAAGTGGAGATTTATGGCTCAAACACTCATTTTGAGAAAATGGCCTTTAAAAATATAATAAAATCTAGAGATGCAAATAGATAAAGCGCAATAAAATAACGATCTAATAGTGTATTTTGGATGTTCATTCTACTAGTCTTCCACTAGTCTAAAAAAACACTATGAAAAACCAAAAAGTCCAAAATCTCAAATTTGACAGGTGCATGAAAAAACAGTATTCCCTTTCGATACTTCACTCATACTGCGTCGCTAGACGCTGCGGGAAACTCCTTTTCTCCGATGACTGAAGCCTTTTTTTCAATCACAGCAGTGCATCTGCACTGCCATTGTTTCAGAATGAACCAATGACGGCGCAGCAGAGCTGCGCGAGCCTATGGCGAAGCAGCGTGCCAGAGCCCGCCAAAATGGGTGGGGCATCTGACTATATAAGCAGGTGCTCGGCATAGGATCACTGATTCTTTCTATTTCAGCGACGACATCTCTGATCTTTGCTGATTCTACGAGATTTGAAGCCTTCGCCTGCAAGCTGATCCAGCTGCTGTTCTGCAGCAGCAAGATCAGCTCGCCGCCTCCGCTCTCTGCTCACCGCTTGCAGCTCGCCGCCCACAGCTCGCCGCTCGCCGCTCTCAAGCAGCACTGATCAGCGCACTGCTTTGTAGCACCGGATCAGATCGCTGCTTCAAGCAGCTCTGTTCCCGCGTCGCTTTCAAGGCAGCCCCGGTCAACGCTTCGTGCGGTTTGTACGACTTGTGCGGCGGCCGGTTGGTCCTCGCCGTCCACCTTTGTCAAGTTCTACAACCTGGACGTCCCTGCTTTGCAGGCTCAGGTCCTTTCTGCTTAACTGTCTCGCTGTGGCCGGACCACCCCCCAAACTGCCTCGTATGTGTTCCCAGTCGCCCCGTCCAGTTCCGGGTGCTGGGAAAAAATGTGTTTATTGCATGCAAAGGGCCCGTTCTAGCGCCCAAGTGTACAACCGCTGTGATAGCGGACAAAATAAAACACAAACATACTCTCAGAAGACAACTCTCACTGCCCAATCTATTTTTCGAAGGAAACGGATGCGCTGGCCCACGATTGGCCCAACCTTCTCCTTTACGCTTTTCCCCCGATCGCCCTGATCCCTCAGGTAATCAGGTAATTAAATACCATTTCTCAGGCTAGAGTCCCGTCCACAAGGCGCCTCTATGCTCTTAAATGGTCGGTCTTCACCGCTTGGTGCACAAACCGTGGTGAAGATCCACATGTGACATATCTTCGATATTGTCCTTCCTTCAAAAGCTGTTGGATAAGGGTCGCACCCCCTCCACTCTTAAGGTCTATGTGGTGGCTATAGAAGCTTTTCATGCTCCTATAGACGGGATATCTGTCGGCAGGAACAACCTCGTTGTTCGATTTTTGAAAGGGTCTAGGAGGTTGAAACCACCTCGCCCTTCCACGGTCCCTACGTGGGATCTGTATACGGTTCTGAGGGCGCTCAAAGGCCCCCGCCTTTGAACCGCTGCAATCCGCTGATATTCGACCTCTGTCGCTAAAGACTGCTCTGCTATTAGCTTTGGCATCGGTTAAGTGAGTTGGAGATTTACAGGCGCTCTCTGTGAGCCCCTCCTGCCTTGAATATAACTGTCTCGCTGAGCTCAAATGCTCCAGGAACCATATCCCCGCCCTAAGGCCTCTATGAGTTAGCCCATTTCTTTTCCTACTCTTGACCCCGAAAAGAATCCGGGTCTCTGGCTATGGCCTGCTTCATTGTAGTTGATCTACAGGGCCCCCTTCTGGACGCCCTGGACAATTACTTATAAGTCGTTCATCTACCATAGCACGGTGTGATTGAATAGGTTCCCGGCAGCGTCTAGCGACGCAGTACGAGTGAAGTATCGAAAGGGAACGTACTCGGTTACTAACGTAACCTCGGTTCTCTGAGATACGGGAATGAGTACTGCGTAGCTAACCGTGCTATGACGCTGCACGACTCTGTCGTCGCTTCAGTCGATATGAATCAGTGATCCGATGCCGAGCACCTGCTTACATAGCCAGATGCCCCGCCCATTTTGGCGGGCTCTGGCGCGCTGCTTCGCCATAGGCTCGCCGTCATTGGTTCATTTCTGAAAAAATGGCAGTGCAGATGCACTGCTGTGATTGAAAAAAAGGCTTCAGTAATCGGAGAAAATGAGTTTTCCGCAGCGTCGCTATATATATATATATATATATATAAGAGCTGTCAGTAGATACATTTTAATCTGATTAATCACACCCTTTTTCTGTGATTAATTGCACACTTCATGAAATTAAGCATAGACAATTTATCTTGTTTACAATGTTTATTTTGTCATCATTTGCTATATCCAGCAAAGTAAACTAAAAGATTGAAGGGTGATTCTCAAAAATCTGTATTTTCTGCAAGCTTTTTTCAAGATAAATGTAGATGTCTTTCCAAAAAAGGACACTTAGAAACTCCAAAAGGACACCAAAGAACCA
>NW_015548273.1:21986-22183 GCF_001515605.1 Sinocyclocheilus anshuiensis
AAAGCACACTTAGAAACTCCAAAAGGACACCAAAGAACCATTTGATATAAGGAGCCCATATAAGCACATAAGAAAAAAAAAATCTGAATTTTATAAGTATGTGTACAGTGCAACAGCAAAGAGCTTTTTCTACATTTTAGAGAAGTCAAGTTGCGATACCGAACAGGACCACATGGAGATGCCAAAAAAACCCTAAA
>NW_015548273.1:22313-42197 GCF_001515605.1 Sinocyclocheilus anshuiensis
CTAAACCAACCGCCTGCTGACTGCATATATCTACTACAGTACACATGGATCCATTCAGAATAACTAAACACAGCAACATTAACATGACAAATCAAAACATTATGGTGAATGTGTGTGGAAACAACGTGAATGTATGGAAATGTCTGTGCCTGTGCATACATACAATGTGCGATCAGTGCTTCAAGATCACTCATACACGCATTAATATAACGGACTCGCGCGTGCTTACTCTACAGCTCCTGTATGCCACCGCAATCGTCTGATTGCAGTCTTCAGCCATCAAAACTTTACTAGCTAGACCATACAGCGGTGGGATGTGCTGACAACCCGTTCAGCCTGTACTTCACACAGCGCGACGTGTGAGGGCTCTTGCTCTTCAGAGACAATCACAGAATATGACAGAACTCGTGTTTTAAAGCGAAACACACTGGAATGCATAATTCACTTAAAACGCAATGCGAGTCTCTGTTCTCTCTGCAATCTCTGATGTAATCAGCCTGATTTCCTTTATATTATCGCTGTTTTGGACGGATTGTTTGAATGCATTCACTTACTGGATCATTGGACTAAAATGGACGGATCATTGGACGGAGTTTAGCAGCTTAAAATGATCTGATCGCAAGCAGAGAAGCAAAATTGGGTTAAAGGGTTAGAATAGAAATTGTGCTTCAGTTTAAAATGATATGATCACAAGCAGAGAAGCAAAACTGGATAAAGGGTTAGAATAGAAATTGTGCTTCAGTAATTTTGCGTTAATTGCGTTAATTTATTTGAACGCGTTAAGGATTCTAAAATTAATTGCATGTGTTAACGTAGATATGCGTATATATATATATATATATATATATATACTGTATATATATGATAAATATAGTTTCCACATTTTGCAATTTGCAGGCCTGTGACAACTGATAAAATATTACACCTCCATTGTGATCAATAGGTCATTTGACACAGCAGTTGATCACCAAGCAGCAGTTTCTATGACTAATTGGTTTTCCTCCGTTTCTGAGGGCCAAAGGTGGAGATGACGTCTTTTCACCAGTGAGTAAAAGGCCTCTAGCATCATATGCCCCCTCATGTTTTCATTTTCAATGCAAAATACAAACACGAAGGCATTTGCATATTATTTTTGAGAATAATCCTCAAAACAAAGATAAATTGTGACTTTAATCTGCTAAGTCATATATGAATTAAAGTTGAGGTGATTTGCAGTGCAACACTGGTTGCCATCTGTGTGAGATGAACAGCTGCCAGTCAACAATTATTGGCACCTGTCATCAGTGATTTAATGCCATGTACAACCAGTTTTAGGAGTGAAAATGTCATTAATTTGCAATTGTGAATCCCCTATAATGTCATTTAAATATATGTACTTGAATAATATGTTATGTATTCTGTATCGTACATATTTTTTGTTTTGAATTTCATCCCTGCTGAAAAAAAAGCCCGGATTAAACCAGTACAAGCTGCTTTTTCTCTCAAGCCTTTATTAGGCTACTGACATGATTCTGAACATATTTTCTTTGAAATAAATAAATATATATATATATATACATTAGATTTAATGAACATTTACAAAATCCACAGAAAAATGTAGTTTATAACCATAATTTGTGTGTCCAGAACAGGATTTTATAACTCAGAATAGGAGCGACAACCGCATTTAGCTGCAGGCTGTCTGTGGTCACTCATCGCATACTCAGACTTCTCAAATATCATAAAAGGATCTGTTTAATGAACCAAACTGGGATGAAGAATGTTCCGAAATTCAAGTTGAAACTTTCTCTGTCTGTGTGCTCATGTAATATTCAGGTCTTTTCTGGGCTGCTATTAAAATGCGTCCAGTGTGAAGCCAGCAGTTTAGACCTGGGGAGAGCTGCCCATTCAGTTCCCCGCCCCTGTCTCTTTTTCTCAGCCTGCCTGGCTTCATTCACACTCCGCAACCCCACTCGGTCATCCATTCATTCTTCTAGAGTACACAAGCACACTCTAACGCACTCCGATACACTCTCCCTTTCCCTTGTCAAAGCCTGCTGTTGTCTTATACACTCTATGTGTCTCTCTCACACACACACACACATCCTTCATTTGGCCTCTTTCTGGGTCATCATCCTCAATGCCAGAAGTCTATTAATGTTATTAAAAATATATCACCAGATGCTAAGGCCCATCTTTCAGCTCTCTTGATCTGTAGATTTTATCTTATTTCTAACCTCCCACATAAGCAGAGCTTCTCTACAAAAGCCTCTGTACCTTGTGAGTTGGAGGAGTGTCAAGAAGAATAGTCTCCACACTTCCAGCAATATATTTCCCCCCATGAGATCTCTACTAATGTTTGTGACTTGCCAAAGTTTCAAAATTGAAGTGATGCATGGATTACAGGATGTACTGTTGCAGACAGACCAATGCCACTCGAATCACCATATTTGTGCATTAACTGCTTGTACATCTTGCATCATATGAACATCATACGTACATGTCTAACCTTATATACTACAGTTCAAAAGTTCAAATGAATCCTGAAAAGAGGATCACAGTTTACACAAAAATATTAGGCAGTACAACACTAACAAGAAGAAATGTTTCTTGAGCAGCAAGTTAGCATATTAGAATAATTTCTGAAGGATCATGTAACACTGAAAACTGGAGTAATGAGCATTGCAATCACAGGAATAATTTACATTTTAAAGTTGAAATAGAAAATAGATATTTTCAATTGTAATAATATTTCACAATATTACTGTTTTTACTGTTTCTGCACAAATAAATGCAACCTTAGTGAGCATAAGAGACTTATTTCAAATACATTTCTTTCATCCCCTTACCTACAAATCCCCAGACCGACAGTAGCTGGCAGACAGTCAGAAATGAATTAAAGTGAATGAGAGCAGGGTTGTCCTGAGAGGAACGCTGACAGTGATTGGTAGACAGGGAAATCAGCAAACATATGTTGTTAAATCTGGACATGCCTAACACATTACATTTGACCTAGCGTATTTGTGTAAAGTGTAATGATCCAATACAATTTGTTCACTTGAATCGAACGGATATGTAAGCTTATTAGGTAGAAAGTTAGCAAATCAATACTTTATTGACAATGTTCATTGTTTAAAGGATTTTGCGAGTTGTAATTTGTTGGTAGACTGTTGACATGACTGTTTTGACTTTGGAGAGGAGACAAACAGATCCGATCAATATGTCTTGGAGATGTATTTTAGGATGTGTGCCAACAAATATTTATCCAAACAGTAAAAGATTATATAAAAACATTTGAGCTGATCTAAATGTAAAGCTGCTATCTGCAAGAGACTGACATTTAATGTATTATTCTGCCATTGTATTTATTTTTTTATTTTTTTATCTTATCACTCCGGAACACACATACTTACAATGTATGCAGATAATTATATGAAACACATTTAGGGAAGCAGGGAGTGAACTGTGGAAAGTTAAATAGAATTGTGATTTTGTTCTTTTCGGTTTGAAATATATTGTAAGTACTGTGCTACAATTTCTTCAGGCTGAACTGTCAAATCTGCGTTGTCTATTTCAGTTTATTTTGTCCTTGCTGTGGGCTTTTGTTTGGGACTGGAGAGTAATTTCTTTCTGTTGTGATTGGTGTAGCAGGCCTCTCCTAATTGGCAATTAATGGCAATCATAAAGCAATCAAGCACCAGTAAGCCAGATGCAAAGGATGAAAATGAGCTTGTTTATAATTTATTGGGCTTAACTTTAGATCTATTTTGGATTATAATGAGGAAAATTGTACAAAATATTCCTTATTCTTCTACGCGACTATGCAGGACTGTATTCCTGGATGCAATCTGCGTATTTTGGGATTAATTTCATGCCATTAATCCCACAGATTAATAAATCTGTGAAGATTTTTCATTTTCTCTTTTTTTTCGTATATGCCCAATATAAAAAAAGCACTTTGAAGTTATTTTTAATTGCTTCTTGAACAGATAATGAAGCAACGGTCATTAAAATTGGTAATGTTAGTACAGTCACCCTCACTTGCAAATATTTTAAGACTGGGAGCAACTCCATTAAATCAAGACATTTAATTTGAACTGTCCCCTTACAATTATAATTAGCCAAAAACATTTTCTAAGCAAAGGATATTCCTACACTGATAATGTTTTCCCAATGTTGCTAAAATGCACGTAAACACTTCACACATAAGTAATAAGTGTAAGGGCTTAAAATAATAGGAAACAAATATCATAGTTGCAGCTTTTGGTTGCCTTTACATCGGGTTATCACTGTCCACTGTAGTAAATCTTCTGATGTAAACTGATATACAAAGCTGGTGAAAAGTTTGGAATAATTAAAGGAACACTCCACTATTTTTGAAAATAGGCTCATTTTCCAACTCCCCTAGAGTTAAACAGTTGAGTTTTACCGTTTTCGAATCCATTCAGCCGATCTCCGGGTCTGGCGGTAGCACTTTTAGCTGTAGCTTAGCTTTTCATTTTCCGTCGGTCTTAGTACACGATGTAACTACAGAAGAGTCAAGTTTTAAATAGGAAAAATATAGAAACTCTTTGGTCATTTTTGAGCGAGATGCTAATGGTCTAATCAGATTCAATGATCTATGCTAAGCTACAGCTAAAAGTGCTTGTAGCGTCCTGGTTAATAAACGGTCAGCCTATTTTCAAAAATAGTGGAGTGTTCCTTTAAGACTTTTAAAGAAGACTTGTATGCTCACCAAGGCTGCATTGATTTGATCAAAAATACAGTAAAAACAATAATATTGTGAAATATTATTACAATTTAAATTAACTATTTTCTATTTCATATATTTTTCATCAGTCATTACTCCAGTCTTCAGTGTCACAATAACCTTCAGAAATCACTCTAATATGCTGATTGATGCTCAAAAAACATTTCTCATCATTATCAATAGTGAAAACTGTTTTTGTTGCTTATTATTTTTATGGAAAACGTGATAAACTATTCAAAAGTTTGGGTAAGTTGGAGTAAGAAAAAAGAAAGAAAGGGAAAAAAAATCCCCATATTTTGTAATAAATATGAAATACGGATAGAAGCACTCATCAGTGGGTAGTGTCAACTTTAAAATAAAGAGATGAGCATATTACGTCCCCACCAATTCTGCGCCTGCTGTATGGAGTGAGAGAAATGATCAAAAACAGTTGACAAACTCAGACAAATAACTTGCTAACTTGTTGGAACGATCAGTCACATCAGCGTTTGTGGGTGTTAGAGTGGCCACAAATCTCATTTCCCATTTCCTCTCCTCATACGGTCGTGTCAAGATACCAATTTTAACTTCAAATGGCCTCTCTTGAGCACAGGGACACAGGTGGAATGAAATTAGTAAAGAGAGTATCGCTTGTCCTCAAAATAGGGAGAAATGTCCACTCTGCACCATGTCATGGCCTCTTCTCACAAACCCCTTCCCATTCCTCCACACCTGCTCGAGTGACTTCTGAAATCATCTCTGATTACTGCAGAGAAACATATACACTCTTCAATGATTGTAGAACCAGTTGTCGGGTTTCCTCCGCAGTTGCAAATTGGCTGCAGAATCTTGTATAAAGACTCAAAACGAGGGGTGACATTAACTCAGAGCCCACAAATAGAACATTAATCACTGCGAGAGAACAGTAGATGAGAGTACAGTAGTATGTATAGGGTACTGACAGCTTGAAGAGGAAAGGAAAAGGAAATAGATAAGGAAGAGCTATATAGATCAGGGAGTAATTAGCATGAGGAATGGTAGGATGGAAGCAATGCATATGGAGCAACACACAGCCCCTATCTCACACGGGTAAATTATATATTTGTTTTCTATCTTATGATGCCGTAATGGAAATATGTCAGCATCATTATGCCCAGATGAAATTTGCAGACTTATTTCTACACTGATTTGAATTTGTGGAAATCAGTATAATGAATTTAAAGCAACACAAACTACATTCATTATTATTATTATTGAAAGACTGTTCTAGTATATTATATATATTGTTCTTATAAATATATATATATATATATATATATATGTGTGTGTGTGTGTGCTTTTAGCATGTTAATTTAATTAATTCGGCCAAGGGAAAAAGAAAATGATTGCACCCATTTACAGACTCTTCAGATTCTGATTTAAATTAATAAAACCATCTGTAGTCAATAGACAATTCATGTTAGCATGAAAACTAGTCAATGCAATGTCTCTAGAGCAGGGATGCCCAATCCTGCTCCTGGAGATCTACTGTCCTGCAAAGTTCAGCTCCAGCCCTGAACCAGCTAATTAATCTCTTCAGGAGCACTTGGTAATTACAGACAGCTGTGTTGGAGCAGGGCAGGAACTGAAGTCTGCAGGTAGGTAGATCTCCAGGAACAGGATTGGACACCCCTGCTCTAGAGTCTAAAGCGTTTTCCTGATTCTTTCAGTAACTTTCTTTTCAGTTTTTTTTTGTTTTTTTGCCTTTGCTCTCATTGACTTATCTCCTGTTTATAAACCCAATGTAAAAGTTTCCCATTCACCAACGTGCCCTTGAGCAAAACACTTAATTCCAAGATGCTCCGTGACAAATAAACAATTAAAGAGAGGAACACCTCACGCATTTAGATTTTGTTTTCTATTACATGATCTGGTTCATTTTCATTATAAACGAACATCCCTTCAGTGGTTGAGTGATACGAGTTTTTCAATGCCCGATGCCTACCACTAAAGAGAGATGGCAGATATCAGCAATTGTTGCTGACCAAGGCTGTATTTATTTGATTAAAAACTGTTTTCTATTTGAATATATTTTAAAATGTAATATATTCCTGGGATGGCAAAGCTGAATTTTCAGCATCATTACTCCAGTCTTCAGTGTCACATGATCCTTCAGAAATCATTCTAATATGCTGATTTGGTGCTTATTATTATCAATTATTACTAATGTTCAAATGTCAATGATTATTCTTATTATGTATTTTGATGCATTTATATCTTCAAAATTTAAATGTATGTATTTATGTATTCAAAACCTTGTAGGTTCAGAAACTCTCAGGTGGAGGCCATGAGGTCATGTGACTGTCTTGTCTGTCAATCAGTCCTTACACATGCCAACCTCATTCAGACCCCCAATCAGGACTGCAATAACACGTCAATCACATGGCACTCTTATAATTAACTGCACTGTGTTTTGAGAGTTCAGCACATACATTTCAAGGTAACATTGTGTTAGCATATTCATTAATTATATTTAGCAAAGCTAATACGTTTTTATATTGTTCTTTTTAATTGTTGATATACTGTAAGGACTGGGCTACTATTTCTTTAGGCTGTCAGATTGTCTTTGGACCTTTGCTCTACTGTAATTAGATTGATTGTAATTAAGCTGCCCAATTTTCTCAGAGAGGTCAATTTTCCTCGATGAATTACCAAAAATAAGAAAACACCTGTATTGATGTCCAAACAAAGGATAACAAAACTGTTATCACCCACACCCCTTTGCTGTATTGATCGTTTAATTGCAGTGTCTTGGTTAAAACATGGATCAGTGTTGAGGAGAGCAACAAGACCAGAGCACGAGCGCTGAATTAATCATTCAAAATAATGAGCAAGAACTTTAAGACCTGTCCACAGGCATCAACCTCCTCTCAAAGCGAGTGAGAAAATTCGAAAAAGGGACAAAGAGAGAGCTGCTGGTTTAGAAACATGGCCTGTCACTGACCATTCAGTCTCCACATTCCCGCAGTCCCTGCTAAATGCCATAAAGGGCAGAAAACTCCAGGCATGTTTGATAACGTGCCATTTTAATGTGTCAAATGAAATAAAATATTCTCCTCATTGTTTATGTATAGACCTATTTGAGCTTCATGAAAAGAGACTGGCTGTACAGTATTTTAAGATTGTTTGCTTTCTTTGATGGCCATTTTATAATAACGTTCATTAATACATAATTGACAAACACTCATTAGTTTGTATATTCTATATTGAAAGTTAGAATTGTAATGAAACGTTATAAAGAGGGGTTCACTATATTTTATCTTGCAAAAGTATTCATCATATTATTTTTTTTTTCCACATTTTGTTATGTTAGGACTGGGTATCGTTCAAAAATTTTCGATATCGATATCAATACCGATACCTTGACTTCGATACCGGTTCCTGAACGATACTTTTTTTCGATACAAATTTTATGAAATCAATTTTAACAAGATTACATTATCTAAAAAAAAAAAACTTTGGTTTTATTTTTCAGCTTGATGTTTATACAAACTCAAAGACTCTCCTGAATCTCCTGAGCCACTGCACAAAGGAACAAAATGTAACCAACACAATAAATCAGTGCATAATAGTTTTAATAAAGCTCAAATAGTCTTCAGTTTACGCATCTGTTAGGCTACATTTACACTAGTTAGTGTTCGTTTCAAAACGCATAGCTCAGACAGAATCATGAATTCTATTTATTTTCCACTGATTTACTGATGAGGCTGTTCTTCCAGTGCTGACTGTTGGGTTCTCTCTTCCATGATCGCTGCTCTGACTCAAGAGGTAATAACATATTTAATTTCAGCAACATTACATGGCCAAAACACACATTAGACGGCATGGCCGGATTTACCTCTTTTCGTGACATAGGAAAAACACATTTTTGGGCCCCCTTCCCTATTAATATAATAGACCTAATATTACCACCCAAGCAAACAAAAATATTTCTTAATCAGTGGAAACCGTTACAGTGTTTTCTATCGCAATAAGCTTGCATTCAGTCAATAAAAATCGAATGTAGTTCTTAATTTGTTTGAGAACTGAGAAAGAAATTTGTTCGCGTCTCCGCGCATGTGCGCGTGTCTGCACTGTGTGCGTCTATGAGAAAGAAAGCGTGATTTCCGTAGCCTACATAAAAAAGGTGGAAGACATGGAAATAGTTTGTCATTTTTTACCCTATTATTTGTTATATTTATTTGCTCAATGTCTTCTGGGTTTTGGTTCTCTTACTGTTGTAGATAGCCCAAAGTATAACAAAAATATTATATATCTCTTCATTGTGTTTGGGCCCCCCATGACGAGCGAACATAGGTACGTGCCTAGAATGCCTATGCATAAATCCGGCCCTGTTAGACGGCAATCTGAAGTTATTACAAACACTCAATGGTGGTTTAAAGTGAGTTTTGAGTGAAAGCGGAATATAAATCTTATTTATTGTCTTATGTAGCATGATGACTGTGCAGACCAATTGGTGTATTACAGTACCACGAGAGCTAAAGAAAGCAAACTGCTCCGTGCGCTTTCGAATCACTCTCACCTCTTCTAGTCGAACACACCGGCTAGTGCTGCAGGCTTATTGGCTCACTGACGCTGATGAGATTAACCCCTTAGGTATCGAAATTTGGTACCGAACGACGAGATGTTTTTCGATACTCGATGGTATCGGTCGGTGCCTAAAAAGTATCGAACTCGATACCCAGCCCTATGTTATGTTGCTGCCTTATGTTGCACTGCTTTAAAGGGGACATATCATGAAAATCTGACTTTTGCTATAGTGCTATAATCGGGTCCCCGGTGCATCTATCAACCCAGAAAAGGTGAAAAAGGACAACCCAGTAACTTTGTTTTGGTAAGCCTTTCTCTGCAAGCATGTGAAAAAACGAGCTGCTCAGATTTCGCTCCCCTAGTGACGTAGGAAGGGGATCATATTATAATATCATCGCCCCTTAACCTGCACATTTCCACCCACGGTGTTGCTGTTACTTAATATACAGATCTAATATAAACAAGCGATTTATTTCCCAGCTGTTTACATTCACAGACATAACTGACTGTCTTTTTGTAACTTATGTGTTTTTAACATAAACCCGTGTGTAACCTGTGTGTATAGGTAACCATCTCCTTAGCGTCACCTCACTTTCATAAATGGAGGAAAAGAGATATTTCCTCCACCCCACAAGCTCCGGTGGTCCCAAGTTCAGTGGTCCTGGAGGACCCGATTACGGAGGTCCTAAGTCCGATGGTCCTGGAGGACCCAACTCCAGTGGTTCCAGGTCTGGTGGTACAAGAGGTCCCTAAGCAACCTGCACTCCCTGTCACTGCCACAGAGACGCCTGATCACACCGCTGCTGCCATAATTAAGAAGGCCATCTTCACCTTTCACCTCATGGCTGTTCTGCGTGCCTGGGCCGGGAGCCCTCAGAGTTCCCTCCAGAGCCCGCTCCAGTCCGGAAAGCCCTCAGAGTCCACTCCAGAGCCCGCTCCAATCCAGGAGCACTCAGAGTACATTCCTGAGTCCGCTCCGGTCCGGGAACCCTCAGAGTCCACTTCAGAGTCCACTCCGGCCCAGGAGCCCAATTTAGAGTCCACTCCAGCCCAGGAGCCCGCTTCAGAGTCCGCTCTGGCCCTAGAGCCTCTCAAGTCTGTTCCAGTATCCACCCCAGACCCAGAGCCTCCAGTCCCTTCCTGGCACTCCATTCCTGCTCCACCAGAACCTGACAGGTCTGTTCCTCCAGCTCCACCATGGCCTTCAGTCGGGACTCCAGACATGCCGGGGCTATCCTGTTTTGTCACTCTGGCTCTGCCCTGGCATTCTGCCAGGACTCCAGACATGCCTGAACCTTCTTGGGCCAGAGCGGACTCTTGCTTAGGGACCTCTAGGACCACGGGACCTGGGACCGCTGGAGTCGGGTCCTCCAGGACCACCAAATCGGAGTTGGGTCCTCCAGGACCATCGGACTTGGGACCACCAGAGTTGGGTCCTCCAGGGCACTGCCTTGGTTTCCCTCCCTCCCCTTCTTGTTTCTGTTGTCTAACCCTTGTATGTCTTGTGTTGTCGTGTTGGTGTGTTTCTGTTTTGATGTGTTATTGTCTTATGCATGTATATTTATATTCAGATTTGCATTTCTCTGTCATTTTACATTTTACACATTTTCTTTGTTTGAAAATGTTACAATATTTCAAATCTTAAATATGTAATAACTCAAGATTTTTTTTTTTTTTTTTTTAAACCTAAAATTTCCAATGTGGTCTCAGCCATTTGTACTTATTTGTTTGCTCCTATAATCAATATTTTGGCTAAATAAAATGTAATCTTGTATTTCTGCAATAGTAATATTTTTTTAGTTTTATTAGACCAATTTTAGTTGACATCCAACAATCCATTCTGATATAAAAGCCCTAATATGTATAATTCTCATTACCTGGACTCTTCCAAAGACATGTCTTTTAAGTTGAAGTGGAAACAGATGGTTGTGAGTCTCCATTTAGATTTAATTTCTGTCCTCTTTTAATTGAACCGCTACATCACAGGCCTCTGTGAAAGCTCTTTTTGAGTATTAACCCACAACAACTGATCAATCAAGAATGCCCTGTTTGTTTATTAAATGGAACATGTTCTTCTTAGACATGTGCCATGAACCAGGGACCACTTGTTCTGAAGAATATTAATGAAAGAAAAAAAGAGGTAGATATTTAGCATCAAGTGTTATGATAATCAATTATATATACATTTTCATTCATCCATTTAACACACAGTGTTGTTACATAGTTTTGCTGACTTTACTATTATTCTCAAATGTGGAAAACAGTAAAAAAGAGTGAGTATTTTGTGTCCACACTTCTGAAATGACAGGTGTCTGTAAAGGCAGTTTTATGGAGCAATTTATGTTCGTCCATTGAGACAAGCAGCAAACAGAGCATCTCTAACTCATGTAAATGGAGCAGTAATAATGGCAGGTGTCGTTGTCTCTCTTATAAAAGCATAAGTCACACTAGTATATTTCTTAATTGCAACTCTGTAATGATGATATGGTGAATTCTCCAGGGCATAGGAACGTACAAAAGTATTTGCTCATTGCTAGAGTTAATGATCTGCTTTACAGTCAGATGTGGTGGAAGTTAGTTGGGGCAGGCTGTTTGCAGTGCGTGGGGAGGGGGTTTGTAATGCCCAGAGTGGTTGAGGGATTCTCTGACTTGGCGGTGGCTGGAGGAAGGGAAGTGAACTGATTGGGGACAGAGCAGGGAGGCGGAGGGCAAGGTCCTCTTTAGTGATGAGAATTGCTTTGACCAACCGAGCTTGACAGAGGATCACCTTTGTCACCCCAGTCAAGAGGAACTTTAAATGAAGATGACTGGGTGGGGAGTGGAGAGAGAAACTAAACAAGACCTTAAAACCGAGGGCTGAATTTACTAAACGTTTGCACACACTATTTCAGCATAAACACCTGAATTCAAATTACTAACCACTAGCAATCCATCTGAACCAAGTACTAAATGTACCCAAAATGTATACATTAAACCAATGTCATACATTTTAGCAAAACACACTTCCTGTTTATGTAAATCAGGCTCATTATAGATTGAGCTTATTCCCAAAACTGAGTGCTATTTGCATCCTGCTGTTTATGGCAAAAGAAAATGCTTTTGTTAACATATTAATCAGATGATGGGGAAGAGCGAACTGCAAATATTTTTCCGCCAATGTGGCGGCAATACTGTACTAAAATACTCTGACAGATTTTGCTGTACTATACAACACCGCTACTGAATCTACAGCGCGACCAGCGTAGTCCAATTACAGAACAAATAAGGCATTTCCCAAATTAATGACTTCTATGAGCTGGTTCATCAAAAAATATACAAGGCAACCAGTGTAGTCTGAATCCTGTACAAATGACTACCAGGAGGTGATTTAGTTGATCAAAAACATAAAGTGCAGTCAGTGTATTCTGATTCTTGAAATAATGACCAGTTTCTTTTAATAAATCAGAAACAGACAGCACAAAAAGTGTCTTCTGAATACTGAATGATTGACTATGAGCCAGTCCTTTTTAATGAATCAAAAACATTCAGCTCAAACAATCTAATCCGATTCCCAAATTAATTACTTTTATGAGGTAATTCTTTAGTGGATCAAAAACATACAGCACAAACAGCCTATTCTGATTCGCGAAATAATGAATGTAATCAAGTGTTTTAATGAATCAGAATCATACAGTGCAAACAGTCTAATCCAATTCCCAAACGAATGACTGGTTATTTTTAGTGAATCAAAAACTTACAGCACAAGCAGTCTAGTCCAATTACCAAAATGAATGAGTCTTATAGGCTGCTTCCATTTAGGGAATAAAAAACATTCATCAGAATGTAGTCCGTGACTCTTATGACCTGGTACTTTACAGTGAATCGACACATACAGTACAGCTTCAATCAATTTACTAACAGATGGGTTGTTCATATGACAGCATGAATATAAATGCTTTATGTGTTAAGATTTGTGTAAGCACATTTTGCAAGAACTGTTTTTTGTTTATTTATTGTTGAAATTATGGAATTGCTTTTCTTATTTTGCAAGCATTTATTCCATAGAAGTACTAGAAGAATCATTAATGGAGCTGTTCATTTATAGTAAATCTCCCCTGAAAGTTTTCAAGTAAGATCAGAAAAGGAAATTATGAACCCCTTGTCAGTATTATGATCAATAGAAAAAGTCAAATGTCTTGATCTTGCAATCTCACTACCATGTCATCCACCTCTTCTCGGGTTTCTTATGACTCCTGAGCACTGTTTCCTGGCTTCATCATGTCCGCGTCAGCAGATGCTGAATGGAAGGTGTCTGCATTTGTTCCCAGCATATGGGGCACTATGACTGGCACAGAGAGATCCTGCTCTGGCACTGCTGTCCCATGTAAAAACTCTGCCAGACATACTGAATGTCCCCTCAGACTAGATGCCAAGGTACATTTGTAACAGGATGGATCATCTAGATGTAACCCAATCCTGTCTTGGAAGTGATGTGCTGTAAGTGACTTTGGTGCTAAATGACAAGTAACCAGGTAACCAAATAAACAGGCTGTTGTGTAGAAACAAATTATGACTTTCTATAATGAGTTATCAAAATGATTCTCAGGACAAGTAAATAATGCTGAAAAAAATATCAAAGATTTAATTTATTGATGCATTTTCTATTTGATTTGAAAATTAATTTACTCATCCTCCTGATGTACCAAACGTGTGACTTTCTGTGGAACATAACACAAGCTATTCTGAATTCAGTAATTTAGTCATTCATTAACTTTCAGAAACACAAGTATGACACGTAATAAAAAATACTTAGATATTTATGCTGAAACTGCAAGCAAAGCAGGTGAGTTGGATAAATGTTTGTCTTCTTAAGGTCTG
Source organism: Sinocyclocheilus anshuiensis (assembly GCF_001515605.1). Lineage (NCBI taxonomy): Eukaryota > Metazoa > Chordata > Actinopteri > Cypriniformes > Cyprinidae > Sinocyclocheilus > Sinocyclocheilus anshuiensis. The sequence continues at coordinate 36,448 of NW_015548273.1, forward strand.
CATATATGGTTTTTCAAGGGTATTTTTTTCTCACGAGTATTCATGTTATTGTCAATAGTTTAAGACAGCAAGCACTTTTCTTATCATGACATAAACTGTACATTTCTCATAGAAACTTGAGATGAAGTGCATACCATTAATACATAATATAACAGATAAAGCCACTTTAAAGGGGTAATGAACTGCATTTTTTAAATTATTTTATAATGTTCTCTGAGGTTCACTTATAATGTTAGTGTGATTTTATATATAATAAAAAAAATCAATTTAGAAGTAATAGGTTATTTTCTAACCTGTTTTTGAGCCTCTCTGCAGAACGGTCTGTTTTTATAGGCGGGTACTGTTGGATTCACTCTAGTCAGACTCGGCATTGCATCATCGTTTACTTTCAGTCTCTTTGAAAAGACTGCATAATACTGTCTTGTAAAAAGGAATCCGTAGCAAAGTAAAGCAAACAAACAAACAGTGTTTCACTGACGCGATTTGGAGCTCTTTGCTAATTTTACCCAGTGTTTACACCAGAAGCAAGCGGCGCAACGCGACTATAGACAACAGAACCCATTATAATCTGCGATTCTGTCTAGACTGGTTGTAGCACGGATTGACACAACAAATTCCCGACAGTAAACTGATGTCCCACTCTATTTCTGACATACAACAATCATTAGCGCCTGAAAGAGAAATGGATTCGCGACATGATGCAACAGCACTCGCATCCGATCTAGATATGTTAGGATCACAAGGAAGGCAATTCAAAGACTATTTTTCACAACTTAAACTACACAATGTCTTGTAATCTTGTAATGTCATCTGTATGGTTCTGTTTATGGTGTAATCCTGTGTTTGCGTCTCTCTAGTATTTCCTCTCCTATTACAAGCGTGTATCAGTGGGCGGAGCTAAAAAGGCAGTGATGTAGAAGCAGACATTGATCTTCTCCTGCAGAGGCGTGCTTTCGCCTCACTTTTATGTCAAAGTTGCACATTCCAAAACGAGTCATTTTCTGAGCTTGTTTCAATAAAAGCCGCTTTAACTAACGAGAAAGTTTTGAGTTTTGAAACTTACATGATGTTTTTAAAGGGGTCATATGATGCGATTTCAAGTTTTCCTTTCTCTTTGGAGTGTTACAAGCTCTTGGTGCATAAAGAAGATCTGTAAAGTTGCAAAGACTAAAGTCTCAAATCCAAAGAGATATTCTTTATAAAAGTTAAGAGTCAGCCACACCTACCTAAAATGGCTCGTTCTAACACGCCCCCACATATCTACCTCACTATGTGGAAATATTAGCATAATGCCGCCCAAATGTGCACGCAAAGAAAGAAGGCGTGGTTTCAGGAACAGCAGTCGTGTTAATGCAGCCATGTCAGGGAGACGCTGTGTTTCAGTGCAAAAGCAAAAGCACTTTATTTGGCCTTCCTCTTTAAAATAGCATCATATGACCCCTTTAAAGTACATTGACCTGTTATATATCAAAAGAAATTCTTGATTTTCTTGGAAATTATTGGGAGTTCTCAGTTCATGACCCCTTTAAAATATTTAAAAGGTAGCATTAAACTATTTTAAGTTGAAATAACTCCTTATTAATAACTGTGATTGATTTACACAGGAACCAGTGGCAGCATGTTTTTCCTCCAATAATGAAAAGAGAAAGTTATGGGAAAAATTCATATCTGTCACTATCTTTTGTAAGTCGTATGAATTACATCACTGATTCATCACACGTTTAAATAACTGAATTTCATTAATATTTTCTTGTTCCACATTGCTAGCACTTCACACACATTATTATTAATGAAGAAGACTACACCACAGAACGGCCCATGAAAAATACATCCACGCTCAATGTGTTTTTTTTTTTTTTCCTCCATAAACTGCAGGGCGAAGGCAAATTCAACATGTCACCTTGTTCTACAACCACATGCATAATTCTACGTTCAATTTGAGGCCATCTGACAATGCATGGCATAAATCAAAGTGAATAAGTGCATGGGGAAAGAGCAACGTAACCGTAAGCGAGACAGGGCTTGTTTGTCTCCAATAAATACCGTTTCATCATCTCCCATCTCTCCAGAGAGAAATGCTAACAGAAGGAGTCACAAATGACCCTCAGGAATATCTCTCTCTTCTCCAGACAGATCTGCTCTAAATGCAGTAGTCAACATATAGGACCATCTGCAAAGGGAGAGGAGCGCACAAGTGGACACATACAGAAGCACATACACAATGTGCTGAGGGAGTTCAAGCACATGGCCTACATTCTGCTGAGTGAAGCTGGACATTATTCCAAAAATTTGACCTAATTTAAACTATAATTACATTAAAATGTGGTGTGTGTTTTGGAATAAATGACAAGATACAACAAAGTCAAGAAGACTAGAGTTAGGGTTGAAGTTTAGGTTGAGGCGTACAAAGACTTAATGTTTAGCTTGTTTTACATGTGATAGGTGTCTTTTGGACTGATGCATGTAACATGTGGCATTAAACAGCTTGAAAGATCAAAGACAGTTTTTAATATAACTCCGACTGGATTCGTCTGAAAGAAGGATGACTTGAGGGTCATTTATGGGCTTGTTTTCATTTTTGGGTGAACTAACCCTTTAAGGAACCATAATTTTTGCAGACATTTTGAGTAAAACAAAAGACAGCTTAAATGAATTATGCTCATACAGAATTTTTCTACAAGGTCCTATTCTTAAACACTTTTAGTTGGTAATACAGTATTTTATACACCTGAGAAAAAAAAATGAAAGAATGGCAAAATGTGTCTGAGCATGCCTCAACTGTTGCTTGCATTCAGAACTGCTGCAGTCATTCTGCTACCTCCAGAGATCTTCGACAACTCTAAGTAAATTTCCTTCTCAGTATGTACAGGTGCACAACGTGTTAATGTACAAGACAGAAATGGAGCAAGAAGGAAAGAAAGAGATGTTGCTGGGTACATGAATATCATATGTCATATCATATAACTTAATATCATTTGTCTTCTATTATGTTCCTCTAGTGAAAAGAGATCAAAGGTGAGGGGGCAACTGTCCTGGAAACAGTGTAAGCTAATGGCAGTCTAAGGTGAGGCACAAAATGGTGTTAATAGCAGTTATTCATCTCCCTGCTATTGGGAGAGCACTTATGCTACAAGACCATCAAATGAGTTGAGGTGTAAAATTAGACTTCAGGAAAACATAAACCTGTCACACAATATAGCAGCCTCTACACATCTCACTGCAGGGGCATCAGCTGCCCAGCTGGAGATACAACAACCACTGGCTTTGTATTATGAAATCTGCCCTGTAAAAAATCAAATATTGAAATATTATTTTAAAATATGAAGGCAACAGTTTAACAGTTTTTTAAATTCATCTACCTAATTATTTTAAATGTCTTGACTAAACATAAAATTTGTGAAAAGTATTTCAAATGCCTATTTAGATATTAGATATGTAATATATAGTATGTGCATAATTATTAGGCACGTTGATATTCTGATAAATTTTTCCAAGCACATTTTACCAATTCCAAACCGCATCAATATTAATGCCTACTATTAATTTTGTATTTGATCATTTATAAGTGATATGTAATTGTCCATGAAAACTGGAAGTGAAAAACTCCTTATAATCAGGTGTGCATAATTATTAGGCAGGTTTTCTTTTACAGATAAAATGAGCCAAAAAAGAGATTTAACTCAGACTAAAAGTCAAAAATTATTAAATGCCCAGAAGAAGAATGCAATACTAATGTAATACTAGAATTTGCAAAGTTAAGGCATGACCATTGGACAGCGAAATGCTTATTGGGTCAGCAGGGTCAAAAAAAAAATACAGGTGCAGAAGAAAAGAGACATGTTAAATACAAAAGAATTAAGAATTAAGGTGAAGAATTAGGTGTGAAACCATTAGGAACCATTTAGTCTCCAGCGCCACCATTTTCCAAAACTACAACCTACCTGGAGTCTCCAAAAGTGCAATGTGCCAGGTTCTCAGAGACTTTGCTTGGGTAAAAAATCCTAAAAAAAATGACCCTAACTTAAAAATAATAACATGCTGACGTGTTGTGAAATACATGAAGATTGATTTTTTTTATAGGCTTTATGGACAGATAAGTTGAGAGTGACTCTTGAAGGACCAGCAGAACATCCTCTTGTACCACTCTTACAACAATTTATCTTCCAGAATTTGACAGTAAGTTTTGGGAGTTCATTTTTAGTCCATCTCCTATCCTGAAAAGTGTATCTTGCAAAGATTGACTAAAAATGAACTCCCAAAACGTACTGCCAGATTCTGGAAGATAAATTCTTGAAAGAGTGGATTCTAGATGCTGGATGTTATAAGTTGCACTGAGTAAATACAGCTGAATAAAACAAAAATTGTGTCCGTCTTCATTTCAGGCTGCAAAACGTCTCGGTTACGTATGTAACCCTCGTTCCCTGAAGGAGGGAACGGAGAGGTCACGTCGGATGACCGATGTAGATTGGTCCCTCTAAGCGAGATCCCAATTCGTCGGTCATCCGATGTGACGTCGAGAGTGACCGACTGAAAGGGAACAACAAAATGTGATTTTTTGAAGGGTTCTTTTCTATAAGGATTTTTAAGGATTCTTTTCTATAACCACTGTATGTATGTACGTATGTATGTATGTGTGTGTGTATGCACAACTTTCTTTTGTTCAAACGAAGAAAAAAAAGCTCAGAATAATCAAGTAAATATTCCCTTTTTTATTTTATTTTTTAAGCATTATACTTAAAAGTAAATAACACGGTGTAGCAAGATAAGCTACCAAAGCAACAGTTCACACTCCCTTTTGTTTATAGAGCTTTTAACATAATGGGAATTACCACTGAAAACCATGCTGAGAGCTGAGTGAATGGAGAAAAAAAAAAAAGCTGCCACAGTGGTTTCCATTTTGTTAACGATGCTTTACCAGGCGCTTCTGTCCTCTCAGATAGAGGCACAATTCTTCTGCCGCAGACTGGACACTGGGTGCTACACACTGAAAGGAAACGCACCCACTACCCTGAGGGGAGAACGGGCTTAATTGTAACATGAAAGGGGGGCCACTCTTATGACAGCGCAACTATAAATAACCACATGAGTGTAATAACTGGGATGGTGGTGCTGCCGGCTTTATGGAGTAAAAAGCCCACGATCCCAAAATGCTCCAGAACTCTGCGTGACCCCAGCTAGCTTTATTCAAGCTTTCGGTAGAGATGTGTTCCTCAGCATTCATTGGCTAGATGCTGATACACATTAAAGGGATCAATCAGGCTGTGCAATGGTGCAACTATATTTTTTATCATTTTTCATCATCAGTCATTTTTAACAAAGAGTTCTGTTATACAACAGCCTGAAGTTTCAATGTGTAACAAACAGCAGTGGGAATGTTATTTTTTGTTGATATTGTCAGCTGGAGTTGTGCCTCGTTTATACTCCATTTAGATTTTTTTGAAGATGGAAAGTGTTTAAATTTTGTTCTCTTTTTGTGTTGAGATCTACAACAAATCACTAAATTGTGTTAATTAATGCCAAGTACTAAATTAAAAATAACAATAATAATAAATAATAAAATAAAATAAAAATAAAAATAAATAATCTGAGCTGAAAAGCAGGTACACTGTTCAAAAGATTGTGTTCTGTATTTTAAAGGGGGTCATATGATGCAATTTCAAGTTTTCCTTTCTCTTTGAAGTGTTACAAGCTCTTGGTGCATAAAGAAGATCTGTAAAGTTGCAAAGACTAAAGTCTCAAATCCAAAGAGA
>NW_015548273.1:43071-54548 GCF_001515605.1 Sinocyclocheilus anshuiensis
AAAAAAAAATAAAAAAGGGTCAATTCCGACTTTGCTATGACAATCTGGCGCTTCTGAATCAGTGACTGTAAGTATGTTTTGTTATTAGTTTAAGTATTTGCTATTGACTGTTCAAATGCGGAGTTTTACGCAGCGCAGAATAACGCGTCGTGTGTGTGTGTGTGAGGGGAACAGGGTCACATCACAGGAGAGTGAACTGCCTGTCAGAAATCATAACACGTCAGCTGTCTTAACCGCGGCTTGTGTACTGCATCATCACTGTGTCTGTCACGCGACTCTGTTGCCCTTTCGGGCTTGAACTGATGGTAAAACTAACGACATTATTAACTGTCTTGATATTTAATTTGAAAGCCGAAGCGATTATGGTAAGAGGCGTTACATTTCCGACGCATGCTTGTGGTGTTCCACAAACCATGATACATTTTTTCAGTATTTTTTGATAAATAAGTAGTTCAAAAGAACAGTATTTATCTGAAATAAAAATCTTCTCTAACATTATAAAAGTTTTTCACTGTCACTTTTGACCAATTTAATGTACCTTTGCAGAATAAAACTCTCACTTTCTTAAAAAAAAACCCCCGCATGTTTAGCAGAGCAGATCTAGTAGAAATCAAAGTCAGCATTTTCTCTCTCTTTCACTCCTCCTCTTCCTCACATGTGTAACTATAGGATAGACTAATGGAGCTCTCTGCTGAGATGAAAGCTGGATCCTCCATTGTTTGGCACCTTTAATGTCCTCCTCTCCATTTCTTCTGTATATTTTTCTTCTCCATTCCTCTCTTCCTCTCTACCCATCGCTATTTCCATCTTTTCCTCCCTCCCTTCATCTCCACATTGTTTATATAAGATTTGTTAGGTTGATATGAATCTCTGGGCAATCACTCAGACTATGAAAGTTTAATTTTTCTGGGCCTCATACATCAAATGGAGATGTGCTTTGTCTTTCTTCGACAGAAACAAAAGAAACACTGCAGGCAATGGCATATTTATTTTTTTAAATAAATTTCCCTTCTAGAGGAAGAGTAGATAACACAGATAAGGCTATGTCTCCCCCTTTCCCCATCCCTATAAGACTCTGTAACTGGGGATATGCCAGCAGCAGATAAATTCAGCTCCTAAGGCGGAATTAAATCCGTCTGTCCAGAGGGATCTCTCCTGTTGGGAATGTCCCTTTCCTTTCTTCTTTTCAACCTCATGATCAGCAAAGCTTTACTAAAATGACCCTGATGTACCTCAGCATGATTCACACACTAGAACATGTTCGCCCATCACATAATAGATTTTGTGATGTTTCACCTTGAAAGAAAAATGCCCAAATGACTGTGAAACATCTCCTAGAATTTGTAAACATATACTGTAAAAATGATGAGGCAAAATGCGTCTGTAAGGGAGATCTGAGCTAATGCATACTGCAACCATTTCATTGTATGTACTGTAATATTTCCTCTAAAGACTGAGTTGTGTATATATGAGTTGTTAGTAAATTTGATCAGTGCAATTACATGAAAAAATGTTTATTAGTTATTTGATATCATCAAAGATAATGTATGCCGTTGACAAGAAATAGATCAATGCAGGATTTTATCCATAGACTAACAAGGTTTTTAGAAGACGACAAATTGGAAATAATCATTTAAAATATATAGTTCCAAACAATGCTTTGCAACACACAGTATGTCTTTTTGAATGATTCCTTGTTTTTGAACAATGATTCAATGACTCACTTATAAAGATCACATTTTTCATCCTAGAAGTGAATCAGCAATTTTGAACAAATTGGTTGAATGAATGATTCAATGACTTGCTCATAAACACAGTCACCTGTTTCGATTCAAATTAATCAGTTCAGTCAATGATTTAGGGTGCTTTCACACCTGGCCCGTTGTTTCGGAACCTGGCGCGTTTCCCCCCTTAGCTCGGTTTGTTTGGGCATATGTGAACACGGCAATCGCGCTCGGATCCACGCCAAAACAATCGGTCCGAGATTGCCTGAACGAGGTGGTCTCGGCTCGATTGAAAACAAACTCTGGAGCGGTTCGGTTATAATGAGAAAGCAATCCAATCTAACGGACCAACGAACCAGGCTATATCACAATGTATAATGGGTAATTACGTAAGTTCTGTGTCCCAGATGAATCCTGGATTCCTGCTCAAAATGATAAATTAATATAATGACAGCTACAAAAAAAAACAACAATAAGCCCGCGAAGCTGGCTTATTATCATGATGGATGAAAGTGGTGACAGCGGTGGAATCCCGGAAAATAAACAGTGAAACTTTGACCAATGAGAGAACAGTTTACTCGCGCGTGACTTGTATTAACAAATTTGGTCCGTTTATAAACTTTGCCGTTTGAAAGCGAACCGCACCAAAAATAAAAAGCAACATTGTAATAATTGTAATCCCTGTTTCGGACCAAAGCAATCGATCTACATGTGTGAAAACACCCTTAGTGACTGAATTATAAAGACAGTCCCTTGATGCCACCTGCTGGCATAATGATAAAAGTTGCATAAAGAGTCGGAAGATTGTTACAAGAGAAAAGAGAAAATCATCTGTATATCCACAAATTAAATGTAACATTACAACTAACATCTGCACAGACAAATAACTGAATACACATATTAACTTTAAACTATTTAGTACTCTGAATGCGTAAATAATATTTTTACTGACTTTTTTGAAATTCTAAATACTGTCCTAATTTAAAGGGCATTTTCATGGAGGAAAAAAAACTATGGCTAAAAGAAAAACACATTGTAAATATTAGCACTGATTAATTATTTTTCTATTATTATTTATACTATATTGTTTATTCATTTTATATAAATATATTTATATTTTTAAAACAGCTGCTACTATCTCTTTTGCTATCGCATAAGCTAGTCTGCCCTATAACATATACAACACACTTTCTGTTAACAGATTTGCTCACATGTTAGCTCTCTCAGAGAATATAAAGCCACATTTTTTGGGTGTGTTAATCATGTACTATAAGTGATTTTAATAATGAATTGGTGCAATATTGCGTTGTAATCCGTGGCATAGTGGGTGGTGTAGGATCATGGGTTATGGAATAGGTCCCAGTGGGAGAGGGTGGATTTATCAGGAAGCCACATGCTAATTATCTGCTATGGTGGCATCCACTGACTAATGAAAAAGGGCAGGCACTATACTACAGGCACAGGCAATAACTGGCCACATTGGCTGTAATCTCTTCATTACACATCTCACTTATCAAATGACAAGCGATGGGTAATTTAATGGCCCCAGAATCAGCTTTCTGCCAAATGAGAGTAAGAGAATTGAGGATGTTCAGTGAAACAGAATATCTGCAGGCTAAATGAATATACAGTTGATTCCAAAAGTCTGAGATCACTGGTGAAAAAATGCTACCATTTTGCATTTTTCTAAATATATTCTTTAAATTGTTAATACTCTAAACACTTTTCATTACAAATGATGTTATAAGCAACGATTTGAATTAAATATTAACATTAATTTCAGAATGTCTTAATATTTAGTTTGTTCTTTTTTCACATTTCGTAAAGCTGCATGCAATAAATAACTAGATTTTTTATTTGTTTAAAATAAATCTGTTATTCCCACCAAGGCCGCATTTATTTGATAAAAAATACAGTAAAACCTAAAAACAGTAATACTGTGCACTATTTTTACCATTTAAAATTACTGTTTTCTATTTTAATTCGTTTCAAAATGTAATTTAATCCTGTAAAAGTAGAGCTGAATTTTCAGCAGTCATTACTCCAGTCTTTAGTGTCACATGGTTTAAAATAAATCTGTTATTCCCACCAAGGCCGCATTTATTTGATCAAAAATACAGTAAAACCTAAAAACAGTAATACTGTGCACTATTTTTACCATTTAAAATGACTGTTTTCTATTTTAATTAGTTTCAAAATGTAATTTAATCCTGTAAAAGTAGAGCTGAATTTTCAGCAGTCATTACTTCAGTCTTTAGTGTCACATGACCCTTCAGAAATCATTCTAATATGCCGATTGGCTGCATTGATATTGATATCAATGTTGAAAACAGTTGTGCTGCTTAATTTTATGGAAACCATTTTTTACAGGATTGTTTGATAAATAGAAACTTCAAAATAACAGCATCTTTTTGAAATGGGAATCATTTGTAACATAAATGTCTTTGTCACTTTTGATTCAGTTGTCCTTGCTGAATGAAAGTATTTAAAATTTCTTTCCACAAAAATAAATAAATAAAAACTTACTGACACCCAAATCTTTGAACAGTAGTGTAAATGAATAAGTTATTTTTTTTTTAATAATAGCACAATGTTGGACTTTTTAAATAGCTCCAAGTTCTAATATTATGTCAACATTAAGATTTCCAATGCACTAAAATTGACAATTAGTCGGGTCTTACTGACACCCAAATCTTTGAACAGTAGTGTAAATTAATAAGTTATTTTTTTTTTTTAATAATAGCACAATGTTGGACTTTTTAAATAGCTCCAAGTTCTAATATTATGTCAACATTAAGATTTCCAATGCACTAAAATTGACAATTAGTCGGGTGGGACAAAATTAATCATTGTTGAACAACCCATATAATGATGTGCATTTTAAATAATATACTCGTTTAGTGATATATTATTACTGTTATTTAAAAAGCTAGTTGTTGTGAATCCTCTGGATAATGTTTGTAATGATCCACAAACCATTTTAGCCTCTTGTAAACTCATGTGAGGTTTATATCATTCTGTTTAGACTGTGTGGCCAAAATTAATTACCAGCTTGTATTATTCAGAGTAACATAGACTCACTAGTGGAAAGACACTGTGTTCGCAAGGTTAATTTGTGAGGCATCTTGCATTTGTATGTTGTCATTAGATTAAGTCCTCCGAAGACTACTTCTAACCATCTCAGGGATTTCCCTCTGTCCTGCCTTAGAGAGGTGTGATAGGCAGGTGGTGTTGAGCGCAGCTCACTTCAGCAACTAACCCTCAAGAAGAAGCATACATCGCTCTCCTGAGTAATTACCCAGCAGCGCTAGAGCGAATAGACTGGAAAACAACAGGTTGGTGCTAAATGTTCATTACAGCAATCACTTCAGAGGAACGCGGCACTTAGCAACTGCACAGACTCCACCAGAAACACTTAACAAAAAACAGCTCACGCTGAGAATCTGAGCGGGAACAGATTCAAGTGTATATTAGCATTAGCATTAGCCGTGCTTCAGCGTTTTGGTTCGAAACGGGGTCCGACGGGAAAGTGACCAGACAATACGAGGTCCAGAAACAGATGGCCACGGCTCTATTAATACATCAGACGACCTGCGCGGTCTAGCCAAACACGCGTGTCTGCCAGTTGCTGCCGGCTGTCCACCTGGGAAGCAGCGGGGAATCATTTAGCTTAATTAGCCTAATGTGAAAAACAATAGGAGGCTCAATGTCCGTCAGTCAGGAAATGAGGCTGGAGAGGTCATATTGTTTTAACTTCGTTTAGCATATGCAAGTTGTCTTTGTGTCTTAGCTTTTGGAGAGGGACAGACGGTGACAGCGGGACATAAAAAGGGTCACCGATTAAGTTACAAACCCTTTTGCGATCATTTTATCACAGGTGCGAGTCATTAAACAGTATTTATGGACAAACAAATAGGTAATACACAACTTTACCAAGCCAATTAAAAAAATACTAGCTTATGAACAAAAGTGCTCCCATCAAAAGCAGAGTTTATTAATTCTGTGAAGCATGATTGCATTCATGCAGTGTTTTGAACCTTTGTAAACGCTCAGGATTTAAGGAGGAGAAGGTGTGTATTTGTGGCTGATACTGAGCTAGCTTCCTAGAAATATTTCCTTCACCTGGTCATTTAAGGTGCTGAAAACTATTTTTTTATAGAATAGCACACAGAAAATGTCCCTACTTGACAGATATAACAGAAGTAGGTGTTCTGAGATATGGCACCTGTCTCTGTGACAGCCCTGGGCTCAGTAAATAACGCAAGAATCTGAATGCGGGAGGCTGTTGTTTTGCCCAGTGGAGGCAGAGAAAAATTTAAATTCTTAAAAATGTAATCATATTCAAACCTGACAAAACACAAGAACCAGTGAACAATGCAGAACTTGACAGTTGAGCATTTCACTCATATTTGCAACTAAAAATACGTGTGTGCAAACTTTAAAAGTCCTGCTTTGGTTACACAATCAACTGTATATGGCATTCATTTAATTTAACGTGACCTCTTGTAGCTTTTGTATGGGCTGCCCTGTCACAGAAAGAAAAGACTAAGAACATTCTTTGCATCAGGATTGCTCTGAAAGTCCATGGAGTTCAGGATTTTGGAGAAGGGGGTGATCTAATTTAACTTTGGTGGATGTTAGTGAAACAACTAACATTGCTTACGTCACCTGTATTTCTGTATTCCTTCCCATAATTAAGATCTACAAAATTAATGAACAGTAACAAGTTTTGTTCAGTATTTTCTTCCTGCATCCTGCTAACACTCTTGTAGCTTTTGTATGGGCTGCCCCGTCACAGAAAGAAAAGACTAAGAACATTCTTTGCATCAGGATTGCTGTGAAAGTCCATGGAGTTCAGGATTTTGGAGAAGGGGGTGATCTAATTTAACTTTGGTGGATGTTAGTGAAACAACTAACATTGCTTACGTCACCTGTATTTCTGTATTCCTTCCCATAATTAAGATCTACAAAATTAATGAACAGTAACAAGTTTTGTTCAGTATTTTCTTCCTGCATCCTGCTAACACATTAGCTATCTATATCTGATGTCAAGCCAAGGACCTCTTAAATTTTCAAAACTGCCAAGTCATAGGCTATATTTACTTTCTCCAAAACGTCAGCATAACATCTTTACACGCTCCAAAAATATAAAATTAGAGGAGTCAGCACCACAGGCTTCAGTGATGTGTATACAGCAAACTTTTATAGTCTCTCTCTTTTTTCCTGTATACAAAGTTAAACAACAACATGCTTCAGGACAAACATATGTTCACAATAAGCAAACATTCACATAAAAGAAACAGTTGTCAGCATGACTAATGTTGAAGCTGATAGTACTTTTTTTTTTCTTGCTCTAGGCTATACTGTACTTTATTCCCTATCATACCGGTCAACATCATAAATACCTGCTAGACAGATGACTTAGTTATAGTAGTAAAATATATCTATCTGCTGCTACAATAGGCAAAATAATAATTGGAAAATAACACATAATGCATTTTAGATTATACAAATATAAACAACAAGATGTTGTAATTAATTTTAATTGTATTTATTATTTGTCTATTTCTTTTAATCTTACATTTATTTCTTTTTTATTTTCCCAGTGATCTATTTATTTATTTGTTTGTTTGTTATTTTATGTTGTCAAAATACTCATTGGAAACTAAAATAAAAATGAACATCAAAGAAATATAAACAATACATTTTTTATATTTAATTGTTGTTATTCATATTGTTTTTAATCATACATTTGTTTCATTTTATTTTCCATTGATATTTATTTTATTTATTTTTTGTATCTGTTTCTTTCTTTGTTTTATTTGTCATATTTTATTTTAAGTCCATAAACTCCCTTTTTATGTCCTTTATTTATTTATTTCTTATTTACATATTTCATTTTATTTTCCCATTGACTGACAAACTAATTTTGTCAAAATAATAATTGGAAAATAAAATAAAAATAATTTAAGATCAAACAAATATAAATAATGAAATGTTTTATATACTACATTTTTATATTGATCTCTTTTTTTTAGATCATACATTTGTTTCATTTTATTTTCCACTGATATTTGTTTCATTTATTTTCATATCTGTTTGTTTGCTTTATTTCTTGTGTATAAGCCTTTAAAAGGTATTTTAATGATGACAACTTGGCAACAGTTGTCTTACTATCCTTAACCATACTGCAGTGTGAGAAACTTTCCCTGGTTTAGACATGCAGCTGTTAGTTAGCTTTTTTGACACAGCTGTCAAATGCAGAGCAGCAAAACCATGTAGAATCATATTCCGTCAGGTAGCCGACCGCTAATAGCCAGAATAAGTTATCACTGAAGCTTAAGCTTGGCTTTTCATTACTTACTTCCTAGCGCCCACAGCGGCCTTAAGTGCTGCCATACAATAGTGGAAAAAAACATAGGATTTGTGTGAGCGTTCATACTTTAATAGCCCGGATATATTCTCTAGACACACGGCTATTTCTCCATACATTAGGCATTCAATAAAGTAAATAAAGGCAAAAATAAAGAGCATGGGCTTGTCCATTGGCTCTGTGTGAATCTGTGTGGTCTTCATCGGTAATGTAGGGTAGGGGGAAGCGGTTGGGGTTCAGTGTGCTTGGGCTGAGGCTTAATGAAGCGGTAGGCAGCACCTGCGGCCCGCTGTCTATCTGGAGCAGTGGCCGGGATGGGAGCAGCTGATAACTATTGGCCTGCATAGGGAGCAGAGCAGAGATCAGGGCCCGACCCAAAGCATTCCGGCTGGGCCAAACTGTGTTCTGCCTCCGCTGTAACTCCCCAAGTTACAGCGTCCCACATCAGTTCTTGTGTAATGTTTCATTTGTGACCCTGGACCACAAAACCAGTCATAAGGGTAAATTTTTCGAAATTGAGATTTATACATCTGAAAGCTGAATAAATAAGCTTTCCATTGATGTATGGTTTGTTAGGGACAATATTTGGCCGATATACAACTATTTGAAAATCTGGAATCTGAGGGTGCAAAAAAATCAAAATACTGAGAAAATCACCTTTAAAGTTGTCCAAATTAAGTTCTTAGCAATGCATATTACTAATCAAAAATTAAGTTGTGATATATTTACAGTAGTAAATTTACAAAATATCTTCATGGAACATAATATTTACTTAATGCCCAAATGATTTTTGGCATAAAAGAAAAATCAATCATTTTGACCCATGCAATGTATTTTTGGCTATTGCTACAAATATAGCCCAGCGACTTAAGACTGGTTTTGTGGTCCAGAGTCACAATTGTTCTGTAATACTGGAATCTGACAGTGAGCTTCTGACTATAAGTCTGGATATATATGGGCTGACAGATGATCTGGGTCATGTACTGTATGGATGATTATGCATGTCAAATGTATATATGTGAGACCACAGGTGGAAACACATGCGGCACTTCTTAGATAATTCCAGATCGTTCCTGTGGAGGCAGATTATTAAGGGCATGCAGACATTAAAGAAGTACTGCCAGTGAGGAAAGCTAAATAATTTACAAAAGCTCTAAAATAATGCAGCTTTAGACATGAATGTCATGAATATAATATCGTAATTTTCCGATGTATAGATAGTCTTGTCTAGGCAATATGAGAAATTTAATAAAAACAAAACTACTATTCCTAATTATACAGCATAAATTATATTTTAAAAAAAGTTTCTAAGATGGGGCCATAGAAAAACGAGTTCTCATAACATCATAAATATTTATGTTGTATAAGATTTGCTAGATGAAGGGGGCGACACAGTTTATTCACTGACACATCTTACTCAACTGTCCACTTCCAATAAAGACATGAAAGCTAAAATACATTATAGGAACAAAATCAACTAAAAAAAGAGAAGTTTCATTAAATCTTTGCCTGTGGCACAGTCTGATAATGGTAATTCTCCAGTCTTCAACAAGCTGTCTGTTGTCTATGATTGTAGGCCAAAGTGACTCAGGCTATTTAGACACCCAAATAAGGCCAGCAGAAACCCAAGACATTACAAAAGTAGCCAAAAAAATTGTTCATGTTCAATGCTATAAAGCATACAAAACAATCCAAATACAGAGAGAGAGAGAGAGAGAGAGAGAGAGAGAGAGAGAGAGAGAGAGAGAGAGGGGCAGAGAAATTTGGTTTTAAGTATTTTACATATTTGCTGCCAAACCTCACACTTTTGTGACTTCATTAGAGATTGCTACAATATTTAGTGTAAGTTTTCCAATAAACAGATGCTGATTTGGCCCTGACTGACAGCCACGACTCACAGACAGCACCAGATTTTTAGCACATTAAAATAAACACCTTTCAGCATTTTTACACAACAACGCGAGCGAGTTTTGAGTTAATGTTTTGTCAGTGTGATGTATAGAGAGCAAACCTGACAGAAGCAGAGTTAAGCTGACATTTGCAACAGTTTTGACCGAAGATTACTTGAGGATGGAGACAGGCAATGCGAGGCAGACTCACACATTGACATTTTGAGAAGGTTTCCTGTCTTTAAAAGGGGAAAGAAAAACAGCATGGTCACAGACAGTGCGTCCCCATGCATGTTAAGTGTGAAGTGCATTAGTACTGACATGTTCAGTATGTCCTATACAGTGTGAGAGAGCGTGATTTGAATAACATTGACATTGCTATGTGGCTATTGTGCATATATGTGTGTGTGTGTGTGTGTGTGTTTGTGTGTGTATGTTCCACTACTCCATCTGCAGTCCCTGTGGGGAATGAAATGTTGAAGAGTTCAGCCAAAAGTCCACAAGAAACGTGTGAATCATTAACAACCTCTTTAGCAGCAGAGAGTTCTGGGAAGGTGCCAGTGACTTCTGTCATCGTTTTCCTGTCCGCTCTCCAGACTTTTCTGTGTTCCTTGTTGGTGTCCTTCATCTGTATTCTGTTTTCCATTATTTTTATGGCTTATTTGCCTTTATTAAATAGGACAGTGGAGAGGGGAGAGGAAATAAATTTAGAAGTGGCAGAGGTTGAGGACTGGGATTGAGAAACGACCTGAAACACATTTGAATTCAGGCTGACCACACTAGTGTTAGAGGAGTTACCTAAAAATAGACCAATCCACCACAGATTACCAATACATTTCTACAAAATTGTAATTGGATTCGGTCATTAATAAATTAACGGAAAATGTATCGACATTACTAATGACTTTAATATTCAGTTTGTTAACAATGGTTAATGCTAGGTATAATGAACACATTACATATTTGCTTTACATCATTTATTAATGTAGATTAATGTCAGTTTATTGTATATTATATAAATATGCTATGGTTCATTGTTAATTCACATTCATTCATAATACTACTGTTAACTTATGATGATTGTTAATTTACATATACAACATTTTTAGAAAACGTGTAAATGAACATTAACCTAAATAAATAAATACTGTAAAAATATAATTTATTATTTCATGTTTATATATATTTATTGAGTTTCTTAAAAACCTTAAATCTACAAAAATCTATAAAAGTAGCATCTTTTTCTTCCTGTACTGTCAGATATTTATAATTGTATTATTAATAACAACTAAAATAAAAACAACAACTTATGACTAAAATGTGGCAATTTCACTAAAGTTTTTTTGAAAATGCAGCAGATGTTTAAATCCGTGTTTGCCATATATATATATATATATATATATAGATATAACTCTGTATATATATATATAAATATATAAATGTGTGACATATAGTATATATATATATATATATATATATATATATATATAC
>NW_015548273.1:54667-69653 GCF_001515605.1 Sinocyclocheilus anshuiensis
AGATAACTTGTTTTTTTGTATTTTTACTTATTTCTTTCATTTATTTTATATTTAAGCAATCTTTAATGTTCTTTAATGTATAATGCTGTAATCAATTGTCTGCTTCAATCTGTTGTACCTTTCTTATTTAGGGCATTGAGGTGCCAAACAGGAAATAATTATATAAAAATCTGAATATATAGATGTAATTTGTGAATATATAGTTATAAGTCTGAATATATTATGTCTGAATATATAGAAGTAAATCTGAATATATACTTATAAGTCTGAATATATAAATGTAAATTGTAAATATATAGAAGTAAATCTGAATATATAGTTATAATTCTGAATATATAAATGCAAATCTGAATATATAGTTAAGTCTAAATATATAAATGTAAATCTGAATATAGTTATAAATCTGAATATATAAATGTAAATTGTGAATATATAGTTATAAATGTGAATATATAAATGTAAATTGTGAATATATAGAAGTAAATCTGAATATATTGTTATAAGTCTGAATAACAATATATATATTGTCTACATCTCAATATAACTGTATCTTTATTATAAGGCATATCAATAGACCTTTTAGTATACCTGTAAATCCTGTATATAGTTATCAATGTAAATATTTTACTATATTAATTATCAGAATGAGCTTTATTGTTAGTGCATTTCGCTAAACTAAACCAAAAGAATTGTGAATATATAGTTATAACTCTGAATATATAAATGTAAATTGTGAATATATAGTTATAACTCTCAATATATACATGTAAATTTTAAATCTGAATATATATAGTCTACATTTCAACATAAATATATTTTTACTATTAAGCATGTCAATAGGCTGATGTTCTTGCTTTTTTAATGAAAACAGTATGCCTGTGTATCCTGTACATGTATCAATGCAGATATTGTACTATATTAATTATTTGAATTATTACTGTCTATAATATGCTGCTGCGATTGTCTCTATTCACTCCAATCACTATTTGTAAACATGATGTTGTTGACAATTTCCCTAGCCCTCTCAGCCATGTTGAGCTGTGTAGAAAAGATGGGTGTGAGGACCTTTTGGCACCACAGCCAAATACTCCTTTTGGTTTGGATTAGCGAGATGCACTTACAATAATTAATATAGTAAAATATTTACATTGATAACTATATATAGGGTGTACAGGTATACTAAAAAAGTCTATTGATATGCCTTATAATAAAGATACAGTTATATTGAGATGTAGACAATATATATATATATATAAATGATTCACTTCTATATATTCAGACTTATAACTATATATTCAGATTTACTTCTATATATTCACAATTTACATGTATATATTCAGACAACTATATATTCAGATTTACTTTTATATATTCACAAATTACATTTATATATTCATATTTATAACTATATATTTAGGTTTACTTCTATATATTCAGATTTATAAATATATATTCAGATTTACATTTATATTCAGATTTATAACTATGTATTCAGATTTACTACTATATATTCAGACTTATAACTATATATTCAGATTTACTTCTATATATTCACAATTTACATTTATATATTCAGATTTATAACTATATATTCAGATTTACATTTATATATTCAGAACTTCTATATATTCACAATTTACATTTATATATTCAGATTTATAAATATATATTCAGATGTACTTTTATATATTCAGATTTATAAACATATATTCAGAATTACATTTATATATTCAGACTTACATTTATATATTCAGACTTATAACTATATATTCAGATTTACATTTATATATTCAGACTTATAACTATACATTCAGAATTAAATTTATATATTCAGAATTATAACTATATATTCAGATTTACATCTATATATTCAGATTTGTATATAACTATTTCCTGTTTGGCACCTCATAATATATATGTATAAGAAAATAAAAAAAATTGAAAAAAAAAAAGAAACATTTTGCATAATCAGTAACAGTGTCAGTAGCATCAGTATCAAAATCAGTAACATCTGAATAAATTCTATTGTGATGTAACTGTAACGAGCTTGTCGAGGATTAATGATACAGAACCGAATCAAACGTTTTAGAGTTAAGGTACTCTGATAAAACAAATTTTAGATGTAATGCATTATATTACTGAAAAAAGTCATTTGAATTTGGGATGGGATGTGGATTTTTCCAGATTTCATGCCTGCACTGTGGGGTTAGCATAACCCTGATCAGTTGACACAAGCACGTATCATGATTCAAACGCAAGAGCAGATTTGACAGAAAAATGCCTATTTCAGCCTAACAACTACAATGGAGAACATTTGTTGAGACAACATCACAAATAAGCAAGAGAGCTCCCAGGTTATATCAACAACGTAAACAGAAGCGAATTACATCTCTTTTGAAATTAGTTGCTAACACAGAAACAATGGACAAGACAGGCCCATCTCTCGGAGAACACATTAAGCCTTAATGAGACTGAAGGATTTTTTCTGCTGGCACGGTGACTTTGGCGGCGGCTTACACTGATTAACAATTTACACGTTTCTTTCCACGCCTTGACTGGGCCCGCTTTTATGCATTTCAACAGCGCTGTTTGAGACAAGAGAATGATGAGCCCGTTTAGTTGGGAAGTCTCGAGTATCGCTGGAAGTCGCCTGACCTTGGAATCAATCAGGCAGAACTAGTGGAGCAAATCAGAAATAAACAAACTGGACTGCCAAAGTATTCAGAAAATAATGAGACCAGACCGATCGCAGGATAATATCCACATATGCACCACCTGGGTGCACTGTTCTCAACAGACAAATAACACACATGGACTCTCAATGTTTCCACCACTCATGAATATATTCAGTTTTTTTAAGTCAGTTTCTCTAAAGGGACATACTGTACTTAAAAGAAGAAGAAGAAAAAGGAGAAGGAGAAGGTGGTGGGTGTGGGAGGGTGGCTTGGGGTGCTGGATTGTTGGGTTTTCAACATTTCCAGGAAAATCAAGAGTTTACTGAATACATATTGACCTTTTGGGGTTAGATGTCACAGTGGAACCTGTCATTAAACAGGTTTTTCAGCTACATTAAAAGCAAAACAATTGTGAAACAGCAAAAATATAAAAATTGTTTTGACCATCAAATATTAAATTAAATTAGACAGGAGTTCAAAAGTTTGGAGTCAGCAAGATTTTTTTGTTTAAATACTTTTAAAATATAAAAATTAATACAAATAAATCAATTAGAAAGATAATAAGAATTCATACGTTTTTAAGAATTATATAAAGTAATTAATAATTCAGCATTAAATTGATCAAACGTGATATTAAGGTCTTTCAAGAATTCTGAAATATATATGTATATATACATGGGCTAACCCTAACCCAAATTGTTAATAATGGAATCCCTGATGTCCGCACCGCTGCAATTGGAGCGTTTAGCCAAGCGATAAATACCCTCAACGTGCTTTTGCAGCATTGAGCAATGTAACCAATCACAGATATATATTGATTTCTTGAACGCAATGGCCAATCAGAAAGGTTTTTGTCAGAATTCACTCACGCAGAAAGCACCGCAGTTTTTAAGTGTAGTTTTGCACGCTCGTGAATCATCTCATGACTAAGTGCAGACGCGATGTAAATAAGAGATTCTTTGTGCAGTTTAGAGCGCTTCATTGATTATAACAGTAAATAAGAGATTATTTGTGCAGTTTAGAGCGCTTCATTGATTATAACAGAACTTTGTAAGATCGCGATGAGCGAAGATGAGTAACGCTTTTTAGTGATAAAGGGAGTGTGCTTTGCGCACTTTCTAGGGTATAATCCATTCAGAATCTGTATGAAACTTTCGTTTTTCGGACACATAGGCTACTACACCCTGCAAAGTTTCGGGAATGACATCCGCATATTTATGCGGGATTCACTCTCGGAATAGCAGTGATGGACAGAACATAAAATATTTTGATTTAATTCTGGAACCGGTCCTGGCCAAACCTCCACAGACAGGGCGCATCCCGAGTGAGATCTAATTCACGGACCAAAAGCGAGTGTAAACTTTATTGAGATCGGGACACATCAACCAGTAATTTCATTTCCAGAAACGGTAGGTAGAAAGTTCAGCAATGAATGGTGTGCGATTTATGACAGAATATAGTCCCACAACTGATTTTATTTTCTCCTCACATTACTAGCTCTCTATTTCTGTCTCTTTCTCTCTCACAGACACAAAACACACATACACACACTGACATGTTTGTCTGTCTGTGCAGAACACAGGAAGTGACAGAGATTTATTAGCCTCACAAGCATATTACTCCACAACTATATTCCCCCTCCAAACACACTCACACTCTCTGAGCTGCTCTTCACTCATGCTCTCCTACATCCATATATCTCCAGCCATTTAATTAGCTAAATGGCCAATAAATCCAACACCTTTTTTCTCACTTGTTTTTGAAGCAGTACTCATTGGCCGACGCTCATTATTAAGCCTGGATGTGTCTTCAGGTCACTGCCGAGCTGTGCTGTTCTGACACAAATCACATCTACGGACCAAACTAAAATCTCAACAGCATCATTAACTGCAGACCATCCTTTTATAAGAACACATGATTCAATGATTATGGCATCTGTTATATATTATACGATAAAAGTCCTGCTATATGACAGCGATTTATTGAGTCATAAGGGATGTGCCGCTCACGCAGGCTGCACTATTAATTACCATGTGCAAATGTTATGTATACTGCCTTCCATCAATAGAGTACAAAACAGGGCCTGGAACTCACTTTTTGAGTTTTTATTTTATTTTAATTTTTTTAAAGAAATGTATTATACTTCCTATAAGGCTGCATTTATTTGGTCAAACATACAGTAAAAACAGTAATATTGTGAAAGTTATTTATTCTTGTCATGGAAGCTGAATTTACAGCATTCATTTCTCCATTTTTCAGTGTCACATGATCCTTAATATATTTGTGGAAACAGTTATACAAATTATTTCAGGACTTTTTGATGAATAGAAAGTTCAAAAGTACAGTATTTATTTAAACTAGACATATTTTGTAACATTATAAATGTCTTTACTGTCACTTTTGGTAAATTTAATGCATCATTGTTGAATTAAAGCATTAATCTCTTTCTAAATTCAAATCTTAATAACCCCAAACTTTTGAACAGTAGTGTACATATAAAATAAATGATAAAGAGTTGTAAATTGCTTTTTATCTCCCAGTAGGTAATGATTTGATGCTACTGATTTATTTGGTAACAAATACCAAAATAAATGTTTCCCATTCATTGAAAAATGTATATTTCTTTGAACATTTGTTTCTTGCAACTTTAGTAGCATGGCTGAATTGAGCATGACAAATGCAGTCAACACTAAATTTTGTTTAAAAAAAATAATATGGGATGTAATTATTTGTCTACCTCATATAGAAAGAGTCCAAATTATGACTACGTTTTAAGGAATACAATATTTTGGTAAATTTATTATTGTAAATAATTTACAACTGCAGTTAACAGAATACAGCTTCAACAGCTTATTTTAGAAATCTTGATGTATTCTTATAATTGTTGGATACAGTCTAAAAGGTGAAAACCTCTGAGGTGAGACAGGCCAAAATAATTATTTTAGCTACTTCTACTTTTACATTAATAAACAAACTGCATCACAACTAAAAACAGTAGTGTCTCTAATACTTGAAAAACATGATGTGATACCGAAACTGATGAAAATGCCATGCTCTCTCTCGGTCTTAGAAGAGAGGGTGTAAATCAGGGCTGGGCAACTTCGGTCCTGGAGGGCCACTGTCCTGCACAGTTTAGGTCCAACCCTAACCAAACACACAAGCTAATCAATGTCTTCAAGATCACTAGAAAGTTACAGGCACGTGTGTTTGATTAGGGGGTTGGAGCTAGGAATGGTATGAGATTTTGACGGTATGATAACCTTAAGCAAAAATATCACGGTTTCACGGTATCACGGTATCATACAGCTCTAAAATGTCTGAGGGATTCCTACGCTTTCAGTCTTTGAGAAGACATGAAAAACAGCGCATACCACAGGAACGGTATAATGGAAAATATTAGCGAAACCGTGACATACAGCTCTAAAATGTGTTATATTTAAATGACTGGGTAAAAAAATAACTTTGTTTCCACTGAACACAATATATATTTTGAGTACGTTTTTGAGGAACATACAGAATATTAGGAACAGTGGAATTTGTTTATTTTTTCTTTGATTTGTTTCCTAAAAAGAAGAAAAAAAAAGACTGACATCTTTATTTAACCTAAATCTGTAATTACAGTTATTTAATTTTAGTTATATAATTCATATACATATCATTTATATCATTTCATATCATTTAGTTATATAATTTCATATACATAATTTGATTTAATAATAACCCAATTTGAAGCAAAAACAGAATGTTCTGTTCTGACTAGCTTTGTGAAATTATGCTACATGTCTGAACGAAGCAAACCGCAGAAGCTCTGAATGAGACACAGATTCACTCTCTGACAGCAGGAGGCGCTTCTGGAACACCAGATACAGCGTTTCCTTGGTTACCGCCGTAAACAAAGCAGCACTGCGCTGAAACACTGCTTTAATATGACCTATACAGAGACGAGATTAAAAGAAAATACCACGTAATCTTTTCTGAAGACAGTCAGTTCCCCTCAGAAACACATTCATATAAACCCCCAAATCAATATTGAGGATTTTCTTCCAATAGTTCGTGCATCATGAACAGTGAGTGATCTGCCTGCTCCAGTATTTTTCTCTGTGCGTCTGTCTTCAACGTCTCTGGCCTGCGTTAACCGGGGCGTTTACAGACTTCATATTTTCACATAAATTACATTTTGGAAAACGATTGCATTGCAACGCAGTTTGTGCAAGTCCAGAACAGAGACGAGTTGCTTGCAATAAGACAAAAAACATCTGGTTGCCAATCGCGTAAGTTCCAGGGGAAGCCATCCTACACACACGTGACTGACCGCTCGCTCGCACCAACAGGAGGAGGAGGGGTCGTGTTACTCTCTACACTGCACTCAATCTGAGGGATTCCTACGCTTTCAGTCTTTGAGAAGACATGAAAAACAGCGCATACCACAGGAACGGTATAATGGAAAATATTAGCGAAACCGTGACATTTTCAAATCGCGGTATACCTTGAAACCGGTAATCGGCCCATGCCTAGTTGGAGCTAAACTCTGCAGGACAGTGGCCCTCCAGGACTGAAGTTGCCCAGCCCTGATGTAAATAGAGCGATCTACTTGAAGAATGATGGAAGATGGTGTTTGTGGTGAGCGCCACACCTGTCAGATCTGTGTACTGCACATTCCAACTCCACTCAAGCATGACCAAGCCCCAACCAAAATGTGTGTATGCTACTGCTTGACCTAATGAATTGTAGATCTGGGCTTTGACAGATTGTGTTGCATCATTTAGAACGCAATGAGCTGCCAACAACCTCATTGCTGAATGACATATGTGGGTTAAACCTCCCGATGACAGACAGATCAACAACACAGACTGTGTGAATGTTTACACGAACATGTGCCTCAACAGGTTCTAATGGTCATCTAATGCTTCTATAAAGCTGAGAAAGGCATGAAAAGTACATTTTAACATAAATGCATATCCTCAGCCCACTCACTGTTGGCTAAACTTAATTTAACATACATTAACCATGTCCTCTCTGACATCTGAATCTCTGCAGTAATGGGAGCTGTTTTGAATGGCACGGAGCAGCATTGAGACCCACCAATCTCCTGGTATCATTTAGGGGCAGTAAAGGTAAAAAGCCTGTGGGGATGATCTCATAAAACACTTAGTGCACCCTAAAAGTTAAACAGTTGCTTACATGACATTATATAGCCAATCACTCTCTCAAACTCACACTCTATTAAGACTCATAAAGCTTTTTTGCCAAGCACAGTCATTTAAATGCACATTCCAACTCCACTCATGTAATCATATTCCTGTAGAAATAAAATGAAATAAAAATGAAGACATTTTAGTCTGACATTGATGCTCTTTTCTGGGTCTCTTAAGTGTGTGTGTGTGGATTTGCTGATGGAAAGCTATTCCACTCATTAGTTCTGTTTCAGTGGTTTGGGAATGGCACATAGCTGACCCCCTTCACCTTCAAACACACTCCCCTTCTCATACACACTGAAGATGGATACATTCCTTTCTATATATTCAAATCTGTTTTTCATTTAATCTTTCACAGTGCAAGAAGGACATTTAAAAACTTTGGTTCAGTAATTAAATGTCTTCACCTTGCACAGTGCACTGCACACACACACACACACACACACACACACAAAACATTTTTATTACAGTACTGTATGTGCAACAATGCTCTTATATTGTTCATAAAATATATCATATTATTCTAAATTATAATGAACAAAATGTCAGTCTATTCTACAATATGGAGCTCAAATAATGAAAAAATCTTCATCTCTCAAAGTCTCGCTAATAAACTTCTGCACATGGATTCTAACACGGCGTCAGCCTCTGCCTCATTAAAGACATAAAGACATTATGTTCAAGTAGAAATTAGGATCCTTCTCCAATCTTTTTTTTTTACCCTCAGTATAAAGTGTTCTCCGTTCTGGTGTTTATACGGTTTTACAAAGCAAACTGCAATGTTATCCTTACAACTTACTGTACAATGTTAAGATCATTACTTAATCCAGCCACTCTAAATCAGTGTTAATTTCGTTGACGAATAATTTGTCATAATTTTCGTCAACGTAATTTTTTTCACCGACGACAACGAGACGATAACGAACTAAAAGTCTATTTGAATGACAAAAACTATGACATAAATCTATTGACATCTTCATCAACGAATAAAAACTAGACGAAAATGTTAGGGAGGGACTATCTGGGAAGAGATACATTCAATTTCAGAATGAATCTGCTGCGTGGTTCGGAGGTTATGCATACATATGAACCGGCGGGACATAAGCTAACATACACTTGCTGCACTTTACATAAAACATTCAAAAATGTCAATATTTGGGAGTAAGAGAAGAGCAGATATATGGATAAATCTGACGACACAAGAGAGAACTCAATTCAGTCCGGTTTTCTGAGCGCAGACACTGAAGCATACACACACAGAAAGTATATTTAGTTGAATAAAACTAGACTAAAACTAAAAACAATTCAGATTACTAAAATATGACTAAAACTAAATGGCATTTTAGTCAAAAGACTGATTAAAACTAAATCAAAATTTGCTGTCAAAATCAACACTGCTCTAAATCAAGTTAAAACTCTGAAAACTTGAGTAAAAATCAAACAGAAATGCTTTAAATTACTGGGATGAATCAAATGGATGGAAACAAAAATGAGCGAGCGAGTGAGTGGGTGACGTGGCCAAGTATGGTGACCCATACTCGGAATTAGTGTTCTGCATTTATCCCATCCAAAGTGCACACACACAGACCGTGAACACACACCCAGAGCAGTGGGCAGCCATTTTTCACACACCCAGATTGGGGGTTCGGTGCCTTGCTCAAGGGCACCTCAGTCGTGGTATTGAAGGTGGGAGAGAGCGTTGCACATTCACTCCCCCCACCTACAATCCCTGCCGGTACGAGACTCGAACCCCCAACCTTTGGGTTACGAGTCCGACTCTCTAAACATTTGGCCATGACTTCACTAGGGAACTTCCCACGAAACCAGCATCCCAACAAAGATGCTGGTTTCATAATGATTAAATTTCTGTTATTTTCTTCTGTCTTTTTTTGTTTCTTTGTCACTTTGTGTTGTTTTTCAGTTTTGATTTGATGAACATGAAATCAAGATTTGTTAATATTCATATGCTCTCTCCACAACCCCTCTGCAAATGGGAGGGATGATCCATGTTGCTGACAGGTGCATCAAGCATGGGCGGACACGCACAGGACTTCATGAATATGAGTGTTACTTAGCAACAGGTTGATTTCAGTAAAAGGGAGAGAAGTGGGAACAGGGGCGTCTCTGTTACCAGCCCTAAATGCAATGATTCTGCGGTTCATCTTCAAGCCAGTGTGTTGCAGAGGTCAAGTTCATCTCCCTCAGCCATGTCTGCAGCTCTCGAGGCTGGGCAGGAGATGTTCGACTGATTGAGTCAGAACTTGCCATTGCATACAGTTTGTGTAAAGGGAAGAGATGACTCCTCTTTCACGCCGCAGAGTGAAAAGTGTATTTATATTTCAGCAATCTTGGAACAGCAGTCAAATTAGATGACTGAAACTAACTTGTATGATTAAGCAGTGGTGGACAATAACAAAGTATTTTTACTTTGTTGCTATATTTAAATACATTTTTTAAATATCTGTACTTTGTCGGATTATTTTTATTTTGCAAAACTTTTACTTTTAATTCTCTACATTGCAAAGCATAATATTGTACTTTACTCCACATCATTTCCTAAAAACATGTCATTCCTTGTTATTTTGAACTGGAGAAATCATCACCTGCTCTGAGACGCGATAGCAGTATCCAATTCATGAACAAGCTGATTATTTTCAACGAACCTGTTAAACCGGTTCACAAATCACACTGAACGATTCATTCACAAATTGGACTGATCGGATTACAGCTGTTTGAGTCAACAATTAACTGATTCAAAAGTCTGACTCAAAAGAGCCAAGAACAGGAGAACCTTGGAACTTGAGTGCGTGTGCGACTGATGGCGCAAGACGTAAGTTAAGAATGCCAAATTTTAGGATTTATTCATGTAAATGAAAATAATATAATAATGTTATAACTGTCAGATGTCTGTGAACAAAATCTGCTGTAAAATGGCAAGCTGTTTAAGTCCACTGTATGAAATGATTGAATGCAGACCTGTCCACATTGTCTCAATGGGGTAGGTTCAAGGTAAAAACTAAACACAACATTAAAATTCGGCAAATTAATGCCCATGCATCTTCATCGCTGCTGCAGCAGTTTCAAATGAGTTTCAAACAAGTATGTTTGCAAAACGTTCATAAAATTTGATACATTCTGCCCTATGTGTCTCTTTTAGTTTTCTCAATTGCGTGATACAAACTCGCAATTCTGACTTTTCTCAGAATTGCGTGATATAAACTCGCAATTGCGAGTCGTCATAATTGTGAGATATAACTTTATAACACGCAATTGCGAGATATAAACTCGCAATTCTGAGAACATATCAGTCCCCCCCCCAAAAAAATTGGACTATTACTCGCAATTGCGAGTTATAAAGTCAGAATTGCGAATTTTTATCTCGCAATTGTGACTTTATATCTCGCAATTCTGACTTTATAACTTGCAATTTTGAGTTTATATCACGCAATTCTGAGAAAAAAAGTCAGAATTGTGAGTTTATATCTCGCAATTTTGACTTTATATCTCGCAACTGCGAGTTTATATCTCACAATTCTATGAAAAAAAAGTCTGAATTGTGAGATAAAAAGTCGCAATAACCTTTTTTTCTTTTTTTCTTTTTTATTCAGTGGCGGAAACAGGCTTTCATAAAAATCTAATACTTTTGCACCTTTACTCAAGTAAAAACAAAAAGGAGTAGTTGATACTTTTACTGGAGTACTATTTTTATTAATATAAATATTAATATTAATATATAATATAAATATATATATATTGTATCTAAAAATTATCAAATAAAAAATCAAAACACATATATTGATTAATATACAAATATCTGACCCAACTTAACCCCTAGTTACTTTGAGTGCTTATTAGCAGAGCCAATAACAGAAGTCCGAATAAGTGAGCGCATTTTCACAGCTCTGTATGAGAACAGGTTACGCAAAGTCCAGTGCTTGAGAGGCCCTTAGGAAGGAGGCTACATGCTGTTATGCTTTGACATGTGGTATTTTTGTCCATTCTGAAAACATCAGCCTCATTGCAATTACATCTAGTCACACCATCAATCTCCTTCACACACACTCACATAGCTGGTGGATGTGTTTGGGATATTGAGTTTCCAAATGTGGAGATATTTCAGGACCCAGCATGACGCAGAGGTTTGTATGTGCGGCGTTGCGTGTGGGTGTTCAGTCAATGTCATGAGAATGAAGTCACTCGTGAAATGAAGCATGTGTCAAATATTTAAAGCTCCAAATCGGTTTGGTGGCCTCATGAGCATTTGACATGTTGATGAGCAGATGGCAGCACCCTCATGTGTTGAATTGTAAGAATCTTCATAAGAACAACACAGCAGCAGATCACATCATGTGTATCTGTCTGCACCATGCAAGACTATAAACCATTCCTGCTACATCTAAAAGGCTTTTGGAAAGCTGTCTGTTAGTATTCACATTCATGTCAATGGCGCAGGACTCATATTTAAAGAAATCATCTTTACTCAATTCTGGACACAATTGTTCCTGAGCTCTATTTGTCATCGCAACAGAGACTGGCTGATGCACCACAAGAACATTAGATATGGTTCCCAAATATGGGTTAATTTCACTCTTTTGAGAGGCCTTCAAAAATAATCTGCATTGGAAGTTAAATTCATGATAATTTGCTTGGAAAAAAGGAGAATAAAAAAAATATATATATTTTTATTTTTATTTTATTTATTTATTTTTAAGTATAATGTCTACACTTAAGTGATTAGGGCAGATGTTGTGAACACAACACAACACTTTTTAATAATGAGAAACAACTGAAAATGTATTTCTCATTAAACTTAATTTCTTATAATTACTAGATTATATCTTGCTGTAAAACTTAATATCTCACAATTACGGTTTTATTGCTCATAATTGTGGCTTTATATCTCACAATTCAAAACTCTATTTGGGGTCAGGAAGTTTTTTTTTTTTTCCGAAGAAATTAATTATTTTATTCAGCAAGGATGCATTAAATTGATCAAAAGGGACTGCAACGAGTTTTACAATCTTGCAAAACATTATATTTGAAATGAATGTTGTTCTTTTGAACTTTCTATTCATCAAAGAGTCATGTCACATGAGCAATGAATACAATATCACGAGTGCTGTTTTTATCCCAAATAGCAAAAACAGAGTGCAAATGCGATACTGATTTTATACAACAGTTCAATAAGAACTTATAATGTTGTATATTTTAGACACAATACTGTCTGTTTAGCCTCAGTTTTGACAAAGCAAATATTACCTATTAAAGCCACAGCAGAACTGTTGTGCATCTCCAAGCAACACACAATTTCTGAATGAATCCGCGTTTTCAACCGTAGGAAGGAATGAATGAATGAATGAATGAATGAATGAATGAATGAATGAATGACTTATTAAGACATTTATTACCACCCACCGGCAGTTTTAATTTCTTATTTTAATTGTAATGGTAATGTAATGTAATAATTAAACATTTACATATTAATAAAAAACAATCTGAAAAAAATGCCATATTAATAAAAAAATAATTAAAGGGATAGTTCACCCAAAAATGAAAACTGCAAAAAACAAACGGAAAAAAAATACATTTTATGTCATAAATATGAGAGGATTGTCAAGGTGTGAACTAAACAAGAGGTCCAGTTCAGTCACTAATGCTGCAAGATGACATCTGGATGCAGATGCATTTGTCTGCCATCCATCAGCACTCTCTAAAACAAAGCTTGTCCTTGGACACCATTTATAATTTAAGCAGTGAATCATGAATGCTGTTCAGAGCCATACAATTGGCAAACAACCTTTCAGTGGTTTCATATTTAAAACATACTCAATTCTACAAATGGAAAACCAGTTTAGAATAAGCTGGAGTGTTCGGCTCCCACTGAGTAGCACTTATACTAAGTGATGTCTGTATGTTCATTTTGATGCTGATGTTTGCATGTGTGTGTGCAGCAGCTGTGGAGTGATGTGCCGACCAGTGCACTTGGCTACAGTCTTAATTATGGTGTGAGATCTTAACAGCCCCGCAGAAGCTGGCAGCACGCGGCACCTGAACCTGAGCAAATGAAAGTCATCAATCATGTGAGGATGCACCGCATCCATTCAGTGACTGAACACCAACCAACCACACACACACACACACACACACACACACACACAACTCTTGTGAAAATCAGAGTGGGCTCTGTTTGAAGTTTGGTAGAAATAGAAAATCATGTTATATGATTAACGCCCACGGCAATGTTGCGGTTAAGCAGATCTGTGACCATAAGAAGCATGAAATAAATTGCATTGCTGTGAATAGTAACATAACAGCTCTTACATACATTGTACCTTGTTCATGACACATGAGAATAACACATTTCTGAGTAAACAGTTAATTTGATCATTTGTATGTTAATCATAACTTTCAATGCACATAACAATAACAATTCAATGCACAGATATATGAACGATTTAAACAGAAATGATTTGTAATACATTTGTCCACATTTTACTGCAAATTTACAATCCACAACTGTATAAACTAGGGCTCGGTAAAAAATATCGATATCTCGATATTAATCGATTCTCATTTTTACGGAATGATATCGATTCTTAAAGGGGTCATATGATGCGATTTAAATTTTTCCTTTCTCTTTGGAGTGTTACAAGCTCTTGGTGCATAAAGATCTGTAAAGTTGCAAAGACTAAAGTCTCAAATCCAAAGAGATATTCTTTATAAAAGTTAAGAGTCAGCCACGCCTACCTAAAACGGCTCGTTCTAACACGCCCCCACATATCTACATCACTATGTGGGGAGTTTTGCTCATTCATTCTCGTCCGTATTTACATTCCTCCGCAAGTGCACGTGAGCTCAGCTTTACAGAAACTCGCTGATCAGATCACAGAGACAGAACAACAACACCCGGACTCTGTTTTAATCATTCTCGGGGACTTTAATAAAGCCAATCTCTCCCGTGAACTGCCAAAATTCAGACAGCACATCACATGTCCCACCAGAGACAGTAATATATTGGATCACTGTTATACCACAATAAAGGATGCATATCGCTCTGTCCCACGGGCAGCTTTGGAGCTCTATGATCGCTGTTTGGTTCATCTTATCCCAACCTAC
>NW_015548273.1:72396-74592 GCF_001515605.1 Sinocyclocheilus anshuiensis
ATTCCTGCTACATCTAAAAGGCTTTTGGAAAGCTGTCTGTTAGTATTCACATTCATGTCAATGGCGCAGGACTCATATTTAAAGAAATCATCTTTACTCAATTCTGGACACAATTGTTCCTGAGCTCTATTTGTCATCGCAACAGAGACTGGCTGATGCACCACAAGAACATTAGATATGGTTCCCAAATATGGGTTAATTTCACTCTTTTGAGAGGCCTTCAAAAATAATCTGCATTGGAAGTTAAATTCATGATAATTTGCTTGGAAAAAAGGAGAATAAAAAAAATATATATATTTTTATTTTTATTTTATTTATTTATTTTTAAGTATAATGTCTACACTTAAGTGATTAGGGCAGATGTTGTGAACACAACACAACACTTTTTAATAATGAGAAACAACTGAAAATGTATTTCTCATTAAACTTAATTTCTTATAATTACTAGATTATATCTTGCTGTAAAACTTAATATCTCACAATTACGGTTTTATTGCTCATAATTGTGGCTTTATATCTCACAATTCAAAACTCTATTTGGGGTCAGGAAGTTTTTTTTTTTTTCCGAAGAAATTAATTATTTTATTCAGCAAGGATGCATTAAATTGATCAAAAGGGACTGCAACGAGTTTTACAATCTTGCAAAACATTATATTTGAAATGAATGTTGTTCTTTTGAACTTTCTATTCATCAAAGAGTCATGTCACATGAGCAATGAATACAATATCACGAGTGCTGTTTTTATCCCAAATAGCAAAAACAGAGTGCAAATGCGATACTGATTTTATACAACAGTTCAATAAGAACTTATAATGTTGTATATTTTAGACACAATACTGTCTGTTTAGCCTCAGTTTTGACAAAGCAAATATTACCTATTAAAGCCACAGCAGAACTGTTGTGCATCTCCAAGCAACACACAATTTCTGAATGAATCCGCGTTTTCAGCCGTAGGAAGGAATGAATGAATGAATGAATGAATGAATGAATGAATGACTTATTAAGACATTTATTACCACCCACCGGCAGTTTTAATTTCTTATTTTAATTGTAATGGTAATGTAATGTAATAATTAAACATTTACATATTAATAAAAAACAATCTGAAAAAAATGCCATATTAATAAAAAAATAATTAAAGGGATAGTTCACCCAAAAATGAAAACTGCAAAAAACAAACGGAAAAAAAATACATTTTATGTCATAAATATGAGAGGATTGTCAAGGTGTGAACTAAACAAGAGGTCCAGTTCAGTCACTAATGCTGCAAGATGACATCTGGATGCAGATGCATTTGTCTGCCATCCATCAGCACTCTCTAAAACAAAGCTTGTCCTTGGACACCATTTATAATTTAAGCAGTGAATCATGAATGCTGTTCAGAGCCATACAATTGGCAAACAACCTTTCAGTGGTTTCATATTTAAAACATACTCAATTCTACAAATGGAAAACCAGTTTAGAATAAGCTGGAGTGTTCGGCTCCCACTGAGTAGCACTTATACTAAGTGATGTCTGTATGTTCATTTTGATGCTGATGTTTGCATGTGTGTGTGCAGCAGCTGTGGAGTGATGTGCCGACCAGTGCACTTGGCTACAGTCTTAATTATGGTGTGAGATCTTAACAGCCCCGCAGAAGCTGGCAGCACGCGGCACCTGAACCTGAGCAAATGAAAGTCATCAATCATGTGAGGATGCACCGCATCCATTCAGTGACTGAACACCAACCAACCACACACACACACACACACACACACACACACACAACTCTTGTGAAAATCAGAGTGGGCTCTGTTTGAAGTTTGGTAGAAATAGAAAATCATGTTATATGATTAACGCCCACGGCAATGTTGCGGTTAAGCAGATCTGTGACCATAAGAAGCATGAAATAAATTGCATTGCTGTGAATAGTAACATAACAGCTCTTACATACATTGTACCTTGTTCATGACACATGAGAATAACACATTTCTGAGTAAACAGTTAATTTGATCATTTGTATGTTAATCATAACTTTCAATGCACATAACAATAACAATTCAATGCACAGATATATGAACGATTTAAACAGAAATGATTTGTAATACATTTGTCCACATTTTACTGCAAATTTACAATCCACAACTGTATAAACTAGGGCTCGGTAAAAAATATCGATATCTCGATAATAATCGATTCTCATTTTTACGGAATGA
>NW_015548273.1:75189-81309 GCF_001515605.1 Sinocyclocheilus anshuiensis
TGAGGCTGGGAAAATACACATCCAGCACCCGTATAATCAGCACTGGAGCTCCTCAGGGTTGTGTTCTCTCTCCACTACTCTTCTCGCTCTACACCAATGACTGCACATCTAAAGACCCCTCTTTCAAGCTCCTGAAGTTTGCAGACGACAGCACACTCATCGGCCTCATACAGGACGTTGACGAGTCTGCTTACAGACAGGAGGTTAAAGAGCTGGCTGTCTGTTGCAGTCTCAACAACCTGGAGCTCAACACGATCAAAACTGTGGAGATGACCTTGGACTTCAGGAGAAAACCCCCTGCACTCTCGTCACATGTGGTTGCCGCAAGCCCTCAGGACGCTCCTTCGTCGAGTCCGCCGCCTCTGCTCACTCTAGCCCTCCAGCCGTTCCTCACTCTAGCCCCCGGCCTCTGCTCACTCTTGCTGTTTAATGCAGAGTGACAGATCGCTGTAGCGCTGCGCGCCTCAGTTCAGTAAAAGCGGCAGCGCAAGGCGCACATGAAATGATCATCTCCTCCACATTAATACCAGTTTCAGCACAAATTAATCATGACTAAACATCCGAAGGTAAGTTAAAAGAAAGAGTACAAGATATATGCACCATACAACATATTCATTATAAATTGTACTGTTCTTCAGTGGTTAATTTATGTTTGAATAAATCCATCAAGATTTTATGACAGCCACCTAAACATAACTTAAACAAAACTTAACATAACTTTTAAATCAGAAACATTTACATTTAGCCAGTTTCCACCTCAGAGTAAAAAAAAACAAAAAAACACACAACTGCAATTGTATATCTCATTATACTTTTTGTACCTGCTACCTTATATCTTGTACTGTGAATTAATATATTTTCAAATATATTTCAAATAAATGCTGTACCTTTCTATTTATCAAAGTGTCCTGAAAAAAGTATCACTGTTTCAACAAAAAGATTAAGCAGCACTGTTTACAATGATAATAATAAGAAATGTTTATTGATCTCTGAAGGATCATGCAACACTGAAGACTGGAGTAATGGCTGCTGAAAATTCAGCTTTGCCATCCCATGAATAATTTACATTTTAAAATATGTTTAAATAGAAAACTGTTAATTTAAAGCGTAATTCTCACTGTATATTTTATCAAATTCATGCAGCCTTGAAAGAAACATTTTCTCATTTCAAAAACATTTAAAAAATCCTATGGACCTGAACTTTTGAACGGTAACTTTAAATCTCAAAATGTGACTTAATTTCTTTTAATCTCTATATCTCACAATTAGCCGTTTAATTTTTCACACTATTGTAGAAACAGGTTTCTATAAAAATGACCTTAGAGTAATTGCTCACAGCTGAGGTATCACTAAGCGCTTTGAACTTCACTTTGTATGCTATTTGTATGCTATAATTTTTAAATGCAAAGTTGGTCGTAAAACAGTTGCTGTCAGATTAACAGCTTTTCACTACAATTTGCAGGTGCTATATGAAACATTCATGGCAAAATGTGTAATTTTATCTCTTGAGATTGAAAGCATTGCTTTTAAATGAAAGTTGAGGTTAATTTTTGTATAACCTTCAATCAGCACTGCATCTGTACAGTCACGCTTTTACGAGCACTAATCTTCCTACTGAGTTTGTAAATGTTAGGCTGTTCTTGAGTGTTTGGCAAAAAAATGTAAGCTGGAATAATAAGTGGGACTTATTAGAATCTTATGAAATAGCACAGTAAAGGCTGATTTATACTTCTGCGTCGGACCTACGCCGTAGCTTACGTATAGACGCACACCCATAAAACCGTATATCTTTAACAAATGATTTTATTTTATTGAAGTTTAACTCTAATTACACAGAAGAGTTGAAATTTTAAAGCAACACATTTTTTCTGTGGTCAAAATAAGTAGCTTAAGCTATCAGTTAACACAGTAAATGCTAAAACGAGCAATACAGACCAAACTTGAGCTTACTACCATTTTAAATGAACATAACATGACGAAAAGACTAACGTGCACCTCATTTATACATCTCTCACACACACACACACACACACACACACACGTGTGGACACACACCAATGCACCTGTCGGCCTTCAGGTACATTTGACAGGGGGTTAAAATAATTGAACTTCCCTGAACGTGTTTATAAGGGATGACAGATTATTGGTTGTCTCTGGGCATTCTGGCCTAATTAAAGAAGACACCGCAGTGAAAGGGCAGCGGCATAGCAGGCCTGACTCCAAACAGATGCTGCAATGAGATGTGAAGGTGAGCTTCCCTCAGACACCTTCCTAAACCTGTAATACTGTCAGCCCCAGCAGGTTCTGCTGGCTGTGAACCTGCAAATGAACACCCAGCTCAGCGGGTTTTCTCTGACATGCAATTTAGACACAAACCGCTGGATATCACGGCTACTGCATTCTGACCATAATCAGGTTGAAACTGCTTTTAAATACAATAAATTCTATATTACATCTAATATTAGTGGACATTCAAGTGTTTGCAGGTGTTAATTTTGATATTACTTATTATTTAATTATTGTTTTAATTATTACCAATATCATGATTTATATCTTGACATCAAATGTTTAGTTATTTGATATGCTCAGTATTTACTACATCCAATTTAATCCAAACAATTAATCAAAAAGTTTATTTCTGGAGATAGTTGAATTAGTTATATAATATTAGATGCCAATATCATGACTTAACATCTTTCCTATCAGTATTTGGACATTTGATATGCTAGATCCAATTTAATCCAAATAAATAATGAAAATTATTGTTTATTCCAACAGATTATGTTGAATTGATTAAACGTTGCTATTTATCAACCTTAATATCCTAATCCACACACAATTTTGTCTTTGTTTACAATTTGCGTAAGTCATCTTCAAAAAGATTTTTAAAATCCACTCAAGTCAAAGTCATACTAAAATATTAAATCCACAAATTAGTAATTAGTAATCAGCACAAGGAACTTGGTTCTTTGTGAGTTGTTTTTTTTTTATTATTATTATTATTATTATTATTTTATCTCCCCGAGTCTTCAAAACACAGAGCCATTTCACTGGAATGGTCCAATTAAAAAGCTTAATTTCTTCTTGAGCAGACCACCCACAGTCGGGCAGGTAATTATGGTAATTTGTAATTAAATATTCATTTGAACAATCAGAACTGTAAAGGTTGTGTCGATGGGTGGGATAAGACCTGATATAGTCACTGTCATCAAAAGAGTGACCTTTTGTTGCAATCATGAAATTATGTTCACTCTCTCTCCTTATCTAGCCTATATTTTCTTACTCTCACGCCAATTACTAATTA
Source organism: Sinocyclocheilus anshuiensis (assembly GCF_001515605.1). Classification (NCBI taxonomy): domain Eukaryota; kingdom Metazoa; phylum Chordata; class Actinopteri; order Cypriniformes; family Cyprinidae; genus Sinocyclocheilus; species Sinocyclocheilus anshuiensis. The sequence continues at coordinate 78,494 of NW_015548273.1, forward strand.
TCCCCCCATCCACCCACCACATCAAACACTGAGAGGAGCTTTGACAAATACATGGCAACCACAAGCTTTTTCCAAACTCATTATGTTTAAATATTGCCAGAACAGAGAAGGTGGCCCAGAATGGCCCAATCTCTCCTCAAGAAAGAGCACATTTTTGCTGTTGCCTTGACAACATCAGGTAAGCTGAGCTTGAGAGGACCTAAGAGTTTTGTTAAGGGAATTTCCAAATGCATTCATTTCCCAGCAGGTCTGATATGCATGAAATCAAAGCCTGTAGCACAATGGCAGGTGTTCATTTCAACAGGGGATGATTCAAATCTTTTTGCTTGTGAGAGAATCATGAATGATCAACAAATGCAGTCGGGGACAATTCCAGTGTCTCTTGATGACCGTGAACATTAACAAAAACAAAAGAAATTGCAGAAATCTGGTTGTGTTTGCTGAACACTACAAGCCACACCAGATACGTTTTCTTCTGGAAAACTCGAACCCTAACATTTAGGCTACAGATATAATCGATAAAATGACAGCAAAATGGACAAGAAATCCCACAGGATTGCACTGAAAATGGGCACAAAATACATACAGTGTTCAGAATAGCAACAACAACAAAAGCACCCTCACAACCCCTAGCAATGCCATACTGACTACCTAGAACCAGTGTTGTTAATCGTACTATAATACTGAAATTAAAGCTAAAAATAAAGCCTAAATAAAACGTTTAACTAAATGAAAATTAGAAATTGTGCCTTGGCAACTAACTGAAGCAGGCTTCAGTACAAAATGAAACTAACAAAAAATAATACTGAAATGACAATACATACAAATGTAAGAATTTTAATAATAATAATAATAATATAACAAAGGCACATAAAAAAAAACATAATAAAACTAAACTAAAATTAAAATGAAAACTGAAAATATAAAAATTAAATTCAAAATATTAATCAAAACTACTAGGATGGATCAACACACACCAGCTACAGGTGGAGAGGAGAGAGCGATAGAGCCAATTCAGTGGATGGGGATTATAAGGAGACCATGATTGACAAGGGCCAGTGGAAGGAATTTGGCCAGGACACCGGGGATACAGTCCTACTCTTTACGAGAAGTGCTATGGGATTTTTAGTGACCACAGAGAGTCAGGACCTCAGTTTAACATCTCATCTGAATGATGGTGCATTTTACAGTATAGTGTCCCCGTTTCTAAACTGGGGCATTAGGACCCACACAGACCACAGGGTGAGCACCCCCTGCTGGTCTCACTAACTCCTCTTCCAGCAGCAACCTAGTTGCTCAACCCTGCTTAGCTTCAGTGGGCAACCAGTCTTGGGCTACAGGGTGATATGGCTGTGGCATAACACCAAAATAGCACTGAACACCTACCAACCACCCAGAACACTGCAGTAACAAGCACAAAACATCCAAGCAATTACCTAGCAACCGTCTAAACATTGTAGTGGTGAGTGTTGCACAAGAAACAATGACATTTTCTTCAGGAAATACACCTGGTTTTATACTGTATATAACATGGTTTTTCAGTCTAATAAAGATTAATTAATATACAGATACAGTATTCAGAAAACAGCTGAATTTTAAGAAAAGTTGAAATACTGTTAAACACTGTGGTAATATTGTTATTATGTACGTTTTCTCTGGAGCAAACAGGTGACAGACTGCTTCTTGCAACATGAAGCTCATGCAAAGATCAGTCGTGTTTTTCCATGTGTGTATGTGTGTGTGGGTGGATGCCTGTGTGCAATTAGATCTAATGAGCCTTGCATTTCACTGACCTCTGTCACAATCTTGACACTTAGTGTTTGATTAAGTGGCCCGCAGAAATGAACTGGGAGCTTGGGACACTCATCATTTAGAAAGCATTTCAGATGGATGAAAACTTCCAGTCGTCCTCTAGCGAATGACACAATGGCACTTTACACAACGATGCTTGAACAAAAACTTGAACTGCAGAGGCCACAGGCTTGAAAGGTCTGTAGAAAACATTTTCAAGTCTAAATTCTATAATGCAGTCTCTCAAAAAAAAAAAAAAACATGTTGTATAAAAATGTACAATATAAAATACACTGAAAGCAATAGTTCACACAGAAATCTGCCAAAGACAGAAATGTAAATGTAAAGCATGCGAAAATACATATGTGACCTTCTCGATAATAAAAAGTGGTTTTGACCCAGAAACACAAAGTCTCTGCTTTCTAAAGATTTTTTTTTTTTTTTAAGTTTCAAAAATATTGTCAAAATATAATCATTCAAACAGTGGCAGATTTTTGTTGTTGTTATCGACAAAATTGTGAGAAAAAAAAATATTTTTTTTATTCAAAGAAACAAAATAATTCAGACACCACAGGGTAAAAAAACTACTACTAATGAATTAATAATTAAAATTAATAATAAGAAGACAATTTGGTAACGCTTTCTATGAAGCCCGTATTTATAATACATTATAAAGGTATTCGTAAGGCATTATAATAAATGCATAATGCATTATAAAAAGCATATAATATGTTGTATCATCTCATGAATATTCATAAGAACAGTTTTAATATATTATAATATTTACTTATTTGTGGTTATAGCTTTTAAGAGTATGATGATTTATAACACAATGAACACGTTGCATCCACTTTTACATGCTTATAGTCGATTGATTAAGGGGACCATCAAAATAAAATATAACCATATAAAACATTGCATGTTTTTTCAGTTGTAGTATAAAGCTCACATCAATTAATTAGCATTAGCTCCACAGGAAACACTCAAATAACACTCAACATCTAACCAGTCACAAGCTGTAGTAA
>NW_015548273.1:81641-81929 GCF_001515605.1 Sinocyclocheilus anshuiensis
AATACCCTTATAATGTATTATAAATACGGGCTTCATAGAAAGTGGTACCGACAATTTTAGCACTTTATGCTGTAGGATATCTTTTTTTTTTCCGGCTAACAAAGGAACTATGGAAATTTAAATGATTGATTTTCCTGAGGTAAACACCAGGTTTGTTCACATGCTATTTTAATGATGTTCATTGTATGATGTTTGTAATACAATTGACAGAATTTGAATTCTGAGCCTTTGTGTGTGTGTGTGTGTGTGTGTGTGTGTGTGTGTGTCTGTGTGTGTCTGTGTGTGTGT
>NW_015548273.1:82121-89396 GCF_001515605.1 Sinocyclocheilus anshuiensis
GTCTGTGTCTGTGTGTGTGTGTGTGTGTGTGTGTGTGTGTTTTACTCCACAAATCGCTTATTGTGACTTCCAACTCAAAATGAGAAAGTGCATTACAAATACTTCAAGCAATTGTTCACCCTAAAATGCATTTAAACATTCAAACAACATTTCAGAATACATTTTATAATAAAACTGACATAATTGGTTTGGAATGATGGTACATTTTTCAATTTTGGGTGAACTATTCCTTTAAGCAAGAACTTTCGAGAGACAGACAGAGAGAGAGAGAGAGGAGGGAGGTCACAAACCTGTTGTGTTTTGATTGTATCAGAAGGAGGCTGAAGGAACTGCCGGCCAAATTGTGTGATGAAGAGCTCCTCTCCTCGAGTAAAAAGCAGTTACTGACTGTCTACAGCCCACGATAATAGCCTATAGAGACTGAGTCACCCTTAAAGAAAAGACTAACACGATACCTCTTTCAAGCACTCTGCAGACATCTGGAGAGGGGCGACATCGCATGAAGTGTCCCGACACAAAGTGAGAGACATCTGTCTACAGGAAGAAACACAAGCTGAGATGATAAAGCTGGGGTTTATTAAACACGGATTCATGGCTTAATGGCGAAAGCCTGTTAAACAAGAGGAATGAAACAATGCAAAGCAAAACTGAACAAAAAGGCACAGTAATGAAGCTACTCAAAAAATATTTTATAATAAACAATTACATGTAATATATGCAGACAGTCTTTGAAGTGGCGACGCTTGGCCACTTTAAAGTATCTAGTTTAGTTTTAGCATGATGTGCACTAGAATACTGCAAATTGAATTCGACTCTGAATGTAAGATGGATAGCTAAATACAAACTGTGACTGTAAACATTGTTTTGCTGAAATACAGAATAAAAAATGAAATCCATCAGTATCTGCAGTTTGTGACAGCAAAGGAAGAATCTGAAGCTGACAATAGTCAAATCAGAAAATGGAACGATCAGTTCCACACAAAAGATTAATTGCTTTTTCTATTTCTTTCACTATTTTTCACTCTGTCTGTCTGTTTCTGTTATTCTCCTTGTCACTATTGCTTTCCTCTCCCTCTCATTTTTCCTCTCTCATCATCTTCCATCCCTCTGTTGACTGCCATACACATTTATAATGCATCAAACCTTAAAGAACACACAGTCTCTCCATTCACACACTCTGTATGTTTGTGTTCACATGTACAATGTGCAAGCTGTCATTCTGCTTCTGTATAATGGTACTGAACGTGATGGCAGCTAAACTCTCCATTAATATCAATAAAATGACTATCATATACATCTAATCTCTGAGGTTCGTAAGCAGGCACTGTTCATATTTGATCACAACAGCTCAGTTTCTAAGAGATTATCGTTTCCTTTGTTCCTCTATACCTTTCATCCCTTTGTATGTGGATCTCTATAGTTTCAACAAAGAAATTCACATTTACTCAAAGGGTTTTTATGAATATACAACAATTCATCAGTTGTGGCATTCTGCCATCAAATATTTTGTGTAATCATTGGTATTTGACAGTTGTTCTTGACAACAGTGTTCATCTCCTACAACGTGCTAGTTTCAAGACTTGAAGTGATGCTGTCTCATTTCAAAATGGACAAAAATAGATCATGTCCATTCATATATTTTAAAATGTAATTTAAATTTATTCTCATTTCAAAATGAAACCGTTTCATGTACATTTAATTCAATCAATTTTAATTTAATTTAATGTATGTAGCTTGGCAAAATAATAATGCAGTCAGCTGAGCATCAATGCAAAATAACAGATCATCTTGTCTGGGTCTATTGTGCAATAACAACAATTAACCCTCACTTAATTAGTCCGTTCATCCTCCAAAAAGTTTGAACTATGAATATTATATATATATATATATATATACTGAACAAAATTATAAACGCAACACTTTTGTTTTTGCCCCCATTTTTCATGAGCTGAACTTTTTTTCACTGCACATTTTAGAGTGGCCTTTTATTGTGGCCAGCCTAAGGCACACCTGTGCAATAATCATGCTGTCTAATCAGCATCTTGATATGCCACACCTGTGAGGTGGATGGATTATCTCGGCAAAGGAGAAGTGCTCACTAACACAGATTTAGACAGATTTGTGAACAATATTTGAGAGAAATAGGCCTTTTGTGTACATAGAAAAAGTCTTAGATCTTTGAGTTCAGCTCATGAAAAATGGGGGCAAAAACAAAAGTGTTGCGTTTATAATTTTGTTCAGTGTATGTATATTTCCACACAGTGCATAGCCAAACACTATGCAGTATGCTTGACACTGTGAGTTTGAAAACAACTAGCATTACCATTGCCTAAAGCAAACCTACTGTGTGAATTTTCACGGAGGACCTGATTGAAATGTCCATTGCCTGAAGGGTATCTGTATGTGTGTGTGCAAACACATGAAACTTGTGTAGGCTCTCTACATAGGTAATATTCTGATCTCTGGCCTTCAAATCAATGAGGGTCAGATATTTGCATTTAACCTGCATATAATTATACAGTCAAGAGCTCTATTTGATAGTGTGCTCATGAGATCCAATTTTCATAAATGCTGAACACAACCATGGCAAAAGTAGGAGAGTTCATTTAATGATAATACCTACCCTTCTGACATCTGAGATACTGCAAGATCGCTCACTTCAGTCCAGTTGTTGTTCTAGGCCATTTAAAAAGCATAATAGTTGAAAGTTACTGTGTTTTTTTATACTCTTTCACCTCAGAAGATCAAGGAAAACTTGATTCCTCATGATATGACCCCATTAAGTTCAGCAAACATAAAGTGCATTCCAACATCGAGTTTGAGTTTCTTTCTAGATGTATAATAATAATATATATTATTTATTATATATATTATTATTATTATTATTATTATTATATATATTAATTAGTATAATAATCCAGCTTCCATTAATGATCCTCCACTAAAAGCCATCACTCAAGTGCCGAAATTGGATGTAGTTACACAATGCATCTCTATCTGACACATTATTCATAGTCCTTATTTAATCCTTTATGAATCTTTTATGAGTCTTGTGTAATGCCCAGAGGCAAACTGATTGTCAAGCATTTTCTCTTTTGCTGTCATCAGCCATTGTTATTGAAAGCTGCCTGAACATGATTTTAAAGGCAAAATGAAATTCATTGTTATTGAAAACTGTCGGAACATGATTTTAAAGGAAAATTATATAAAAAGAAAACAATAATTTGAAGGATCGAATTGTTCAAAATAAGAAAGTTGCCAAAGTTTAGTATAGAAAGAACAGGATCATATTTGAAAGTCCTCTGCATCATACCTTGTACAGTTTTATTAATGATTTCTGAGGATGAGAACATATCATGCAACCTAGTTTCTGCCAAGTTAATGTGTGCCACAAGGTGGATGCTTTTTTCATCAATAAAATACACAAAGTCTCCTCTGCCATTACCTAGCAGGATATTGAGCTGGATTCAGACCAGCGATGTGCACTCTGGCATGGCACATGTAACACACCACTTACAATTGTCTGCATCACATCAAAGACCTAGAGGTTGTACTTCAGGATTAGTTCGTGCCATCTTGGTGACTAAGTCTTGTCTGATAGCTGTGACCTACTGTAAAAGGTTTGTAAAAGCTCGAGGGAACTAGCCATTATCAGTCCTGTTCATCACAAATGGCAGCTTCCTGGCTGGTGCATGCAGTCCCGGAAGTCTGCAACATTTTTGCTTTGTTGGCACTGAGACTTTTTTATTCATTGAGCTATAATTGCCATATTTGTTGGTCTGAAAGGTTGGGGAGAATTTACAGAAAATTGCATTTTTAAATGGCATATATATAGTTATGTGTATACATGTGGATATATGATGGTTATGAAAGGAAGAGAGATAGAGCGAGAGAAAGAAAGAAAGAAAGAAAGAAAGAAAGAAAGAAAGAAAGAAAGAAAGAGAAAGAATTTTAAGTGAAATGGTTCAGCAGGTTTACTTGACAGGACTTCCTTAATCATTTCTTCTCCTGTCTTTTTTCCTCCTGACCTTTTCACAGTTCAGGGGTGTGTAATCCAAATATGTCTCTTTTTTACAGATAAATAAAGCAAGCCTTTTTTCTTTTTTTTTCTCTCGCTGAACCATTTGGGCAGCAGCCGTTTCAACATCATGGAGCTTTAGTCTGGCTCAGTGTGAGAGAGCAGAAATAGATCTGTCACTACAGTCCTCCAGATCAAGGGATTTGGTCAAGTCACTTAGTTTGATGTTCTCATAATTATTTGCCCTATATATGTATACTTTTATTCAGCAAGGACACATTAAAATGATCAAAAATAACAGTAAAGACAATGTTACAAAAGTGGTCTTTCATTTTTTTTTAACCATGTATTGTATTTATACATATATACACTATGTTGTATATTTACAGATTAACTGTAACAGAGTCCTGTTCACAGTACTATACAGGTGTTTAGGTTCCCAGCATGCATTTCAGAATTAATAAATTATTATACTATTTTCTGGTGTATTTCTGTTTTTGTTCTCACTCTAAGATACTTAATTTGTTCAGAGTTCAGATTTAAAAAAAAAAAATGTTTATCTAAAATTGTCTGTTAATTGTCACCATTGCTTTTTTGTACATTTTGCAAAAGATGACTAGAGTAATAATCTCGTACTCCTCTTACCATAATAAGCATTACAAGCACCAAACTCCCTTAATTGCAATTTTCTCATAAAGACCTTACAAAGATGTGACTTCCCTGTGAGCCAGTTGGAAGTAAACTAGTAAAAGTTTACACATTGAAGATCAAGGTTAACTGTTCTCCTCTTTTGGCCTAGTACACTCAGATCAACTCCATCTGTTCTGTTCTTTATTCTTCAACACACAATGCTTTAAAAATGTTAAACATTTTAGAGATTCAACGGTTAGTCTTTTAAACTGTAACATGCAGCTTGAGAGTCTTCCAGCAGATTTTGACTCTTTTGACTCACTTGGGACTAACCATTTACAGTATATAGTGTCGCAACTCCACATGCTGTATTAATTAACTATATGTATAACTTTATGGCAAACTGTTATCAAAAGTCAACTTAAATGGAATTGCTGCAGCTGTTCAGAGAAAAATCACATTTCAGCAAATACGTCTGAACATCTGAACAATGCTGGGATAAAAGGCATAAGCTATATAATATGATTTTTTTTTTTTTTTTTGGAGAATTTTAATAATCTAATGAACAATTTTCTTTTTTGCAATGGAAACATTCCATGGATGCTGAAAGGGTCTGTACACTACAGCCAAATTTCAGAAACATTGGCGGCTACAATTTTTGACGTTGTTGATTTTTTTTTTTCTTGCAGAAAGACTAAAGTAAATAGCAATGGAAAATTTAAATGCTATGGATAAATATTTACTGAGCAATCTTCTATTTTGTAGCGAAGGGTCAAAATAACATTTTTCACCTGAGATTTGGAGCCAAATTAAACGAAAAATGGCAGCATCATTTTATTTTTACACAGAGATTGGTAGGTCTATTAGCAAAATCTGTTGACTAGCAATCTTTGTCTCTGCATTATATGTCAATGGTGACAATTTCATAAGTGAAAAAAAAAAAACATATATACATACATATATATATATATATATATGTATATGTGTGTGTGTGTGTGTGTGTGTGTGTGTGTGTGTGTGTGTGTGTGTGAGTGTGTGAGTGTGTGTGTAAAGCCAAAAGTGGGTAACTTTATACAGATGATACTTTTTTTTAAAAACAGGAATGTCTGAAGAACAAATATTGTTAGTAATTTGGCAGTGATTTGGCTCCAAATCCCACATGAAAATTTAAAGGGGTCATATGATGCAATTTCACATTTTCCTTTCTCTTTGGAGTGTTACAAGCTGTTCGTGCATAGATAAGATCCGTAAAGTTGCAAAGATTAAAACCTCAAACCCAAAGAGATATTCTTTATAAAAGTTAAGACTGGTCCACGCCCTTCTAAAACGCCTCATTCAAACACGCCCCCACAAAGTTACGACTTGTTGAGATCAGAACAGAAAATTGATGCATATCGAAGAAGTTGGTCAAGGTAAGAAACATACAGGCTGCCAGCTTTCCATCAATTTTTTTACATAAATTGCTATAACAGTTCATGTTAAGTTTGTGTTCGTTTTAGTAGCCTAGGCTAAATAGTTTACCAATTTACATAATGTTCTTGAAAACTATTATATTGAGCAGCAGCCCCACAATTAACGTTAGCTTGCTACTTTCAGCCTATGTTAAGTTCGTCGGTTGTACACGAAAAAAATAATAATACAGTGTTTCAGTATTGTACAACATTAAATTTTAATGCCACGATATTGGTGTAATGGTCTAAACTCGCGTGGAGCAGCAGAATTTACCGTGAGCCGCTCTGAGACACAGATATGACCGCGTGTGAAAGAGCACAGCAGAGCTGCACACGGCAGCGTGTGTGTATTGTAAAACCTGTTTCACACCGCACCGCACATCGGAGTGAATGTTAACGAAAGACGCCTGATACACCGCACACTGCAGCAGAGCAGCAGTGTGCATTTTTTTCCCGGTATGCATGTTAACGAATGAGTGCTTTTACACCGGACGCTGCAGCAGCTCGGCAGCGGTTTTGGCGTCGAGTCTATTTTTTGCTGTGCTGCTCAGCAGCTCGAGCTTAAAGTGCCAGTACAAGGTTGAAGGACAATTTGACAAAAAAATTGAGTTGACACAAAAAAGTATATATTGCACAGAATAAGCATATACTCGTAAAATCCTTTAGGAGATCTCAATTGCAGTCAGTTTCGTTCCTTTGCAAGATCTCATTGAGCGCGTTTACATGCACGTTCTTAAGCCGATTATACTTAATAAGCCGAAAACGCACTTGGTCATGTAAACGCGGTAACCCGTTTTCTTTTATCGGAGTAAGGTCATAAACGGCGTAAGCATAAACCGGTCGCAACATGTAGTTTTTTGCCTCATACTCCGATATTGCACGGCATGTAAACGCAATAACCCGCTTTCTGTCGGCTTATTGAAGTGTGCATGTGTGATACGTGACAGGAACGCATCATTAGTGCAGATTTAAGCGCATCTAGACCGAGCAAACATCTTGCAGTAAAGAAAGAAGGAAATATATCACAAAAGCAGACTTTTTCATGACTCAGAAAATGATAAAAAAATGTGTTCTCATCTCGTGCAGCAGAAGTAGAAGTGGTTCAGTCACAATGCTGCGTTTATAACTGCATGAGAGGATAATATATGAGCTGTAAGTTTCCCGACATGTTGCAAG
>NW_015548273.1:92904-96187 GCF_001515605.1 Sinocyclocheilus anshuiensis
TTTCAAATGTTTTGGAATACCTGCTCTGTAGTATTCTCTTTTGGATTATAAGTAAATATTCTTACTACACTATTAATGTGTATGTGTCCTCTATACTTCTATGGCTCTCAATAGATTCAGTGGTTGGAGTTGGGTTAATACTCCTTGACAAGTTCTGTTGCTACATTCTGATTACGTTTCTGGCTACATTTAAAAACAAAACATATTGATCATTTAATAATTGTTGAAAAGCTAAAATGTTTGTTTTCAACTTCCAAATAGGTGTCCAATGATTGATAAATAAATGTTTGATTGCTGAATATTGTACCCTAATTGAAGTAGCTGTTTAGTAGGATCATGATTTTGCATACCATTGCATACCTGACACATAATATATTATAATATTTAAGATTAACATTCAAATGATTTATTAGTTAGAAACTTGTTACTATGAATTCAGGTGCCATCAGTTGTCTTCTTATGAATGACTTGTTTGTCATTAAATCAGTGTTGCTGATGCAAAGTAGGCCCTTCATTACCAAACACCAAGTAACTAAATTAGTATACAATTAGGAGTCATTTGCAAAGTGTTAAACATCAAACTGTTGGTTACTTTAAAACTAACCTTCTTCTGGGTGATCACAGGGATATGTGAATATTTGATCTGTTAACTGGTTGCATATGTCAGATTTATTGCATGACTCGGGCAGACATTGAGTCAGTGTTGCTGATGCAAAGTAGGCCCTTCGTTACCAAACACCAAGTAACTAAATTAGGATATAATTATGAGTCATTCGCAAACTGTTAAACATTAAACTGTTGGTTACTTTAAAACTAACCTTCATCTGGGAGATCACAGGGATATGTGAATATTTGATCTGTTAACTGATTGCATATGTCAGATTTATTGCATGACTCGGGCAGAGAGAAGCTGTTGCTATCAAACATTGTTTACTTAATTATCTGAGTCAGTGCAATGGTGAAGGGATAGATCAAATAGGCCAATTGATGGAAGGTTTGTGAAGAAATTTCTTGCTCCCTTGTAAAAGTATTTTTTAGTATTTTTTGTGCAACACATTTTATGGAGGTGAACCTGGGAGAGTAGCCTACAATACCGTCTGTGCACACAGGCTGTTTCTATAAAGTGGGGCAATTCCAACTTTGCAAGGACAGTCTGGCGCTTCTGACACACAGCCTGTAAGTACGTTTTCATATTTAAAGAATTTGTCACTGATGATTCAAACGCGAGTTTTGAGCAGTGTAGAGTAGCGCTTGCTGTTTGTTGTTTCTCTGACCAGAAATGCAGACATGATTTTATGTTTACACGGCACGATACACAACGCAATGCGTAAAAAGACAGTATCAGTCATTATAATCCATAATTATGTCCCCACTGGATGCAACAAATGCCTCGTTTGTAATGGGTTTTATTGGTTTTGTCTCGTCGCACTGGGACACGGCATCACATTATGGGAAGGGGCATAACATTTCCGTCACACCGCACTGGATAGCTGGCCAATCAGAGCACACCTCGCATTTCAGAAAGGCGGGGCATAGAGGAGCAACAATGATGTACAGTACGTGGAAAATAATGTGTTTTTTAACCTTAAACCGCATAAACACATTGCATTACACCAAATACACAAAATAATGTTCTTTTTAGCATCGTCATATGACCGGGTTTGAGATGACATGGAGTGACCCAAAAGCTCTTCATAGAAACATATACAGTATGGCAATAAACAACCTTTATTTTCAAATGTGTAGGTAAATAAACAGTGACAGTATGGCTCAACTGTCACAATCCTTATCTCACTGATCCATTTATTGCTTGCAGTTGCAAGAAATGAGATGTTTGGTGCCAGCTAAAGTCATCAGCTAAGGACACATCTGGTTGCAGGCTGCCCTCTGGGCTCATAACACCTGGAGGACGCCTTGGGGCCGCTGTGTCTACTGGCCGAACCTTTACAATGGCCGTTGGTCTATCTGCAGTACTGTACACTACATTATAATTCACCTTCACTCTCAATTACACAGCTACAGAGTAACCGCACAGTACTGTAATCACTATTCAAATAGTAATTTGAGAGCACAAGTTTATATTTGTATGTGTAAAATACATTCAAAGGACTGTGGAAGTCAACTAAAATGAGACATTAATGTGTTTTTCTACCAGGGGATAATGAAAATTCAATTTATATTATGAAGATACGAGCAGGGCTGCATACGGAAATTTCACTTTTTATTATTACAGGGTCATTATTCAGTTCAATGGAAAACTATGTGGATGTTCAGTGTGCTTCTGAGGTTTGAATTATGACCTCACAGGCTGGGTAATTTAGACATGTGACCTTATAAGCATTGGCAATATTTTAAATTTATATATATATATATATATATATATATATATATATATATATTTTTAAATGTATTTTAAGAAATACACTTAAATTGCACTAAATATACTTAAAGTGGTTCCATTTGAACACAATTTCAATATATTAAATATATTACAAATAGATTAAAATCCAACTTAAGCATATCTTGAAATACACTTAATATACTTAAAGTTGTTTCAAAATAATACATTTAATATGCATTTAGTATAGTATAATTTAAATATAGTAAGTATGTCTGAAAAAGCACAATTTAAATATATTTATTTTTCACCTGGGTATGCTTCAAGTCATCGCTTCAAGCCTTTAGTCGTGTTTTTAGGTTTTATCTTGCCTTTTTGCCACTGCGTTTTGACGCTGCTTTTTAGCGCTCTTTGAGCGTGCTCTGGCTTACATGCCAGCAGCTCCTCTAAAAAAATCCCCTTTTCTGCAAGGACAACAACAAAGGGAACCCCCTTACACAGGCAACGCAAGTACCTCAAGATTCTAGCTGAACTGGTGCATTTCATATAAATTTTAACCTCATTGAGGAACTCAATGCGAGGGTTAATTAAGTGCATTATTTCCTCACTTTCTCTCTTCTTGCAACTTGTGTGAATGTGTGAGTGTGTGTGTTTATGTGTTAGACTACTAATAAATAGTGTTTTCATTATACTTTGGATATTAATATACATTGCAGAATTGCGGCTCGTTCAATGAATCGCTGGCCGACTCTGTGATCAGCCGTAAAACAGTGATTCTGTCCAAATTCCCTATAAAATCATAAATGATTCCCTTTGAGCTAAATTGCCCTGTTTCCCTTACACCATCCATCTGTGTGGTTGCTTTTCAACCAAGGGAATGGGCTCTCTCATAATTCTGCCCCAAAACACTGCCATGAATAAAGAATGGTATCAAAACGTCCTGCA
>NW_015548273.1:96231-104650 GCF_001515605.1 Sinocyclocheilus anshuiensis
ATTTGGTGATGATCTGTGCATATTCCAGCATGATGGAGCACCATGTCACAAAGCAAGAGTGATAAAGGTGGCGGATGACGTAGGACGTCGGCGTTGCATGATTAGTGACGAGATATAAACGCATAAACCCATAAACGAGCGTGGAGAGAGAACTAAACAAAACGCTGTTCACGAATTAGAAGCACAAAACGAGGATTTGTAAAGAAAAATGTCGGAGGATTTTGATATAAGCCAAGAGGAGACTGGTTTTCCTTTGCTAAAGTAAGGAAACTTTGTTTCCTCTGCTCCTGCATTTCTCAGTCACGTGTGCAACGCATACGTCTTACATCATCCGTCTGCATGTCTTCCACGTACCACAGTCAGCAGAAGTGAGAAAAAAGTGTTTATTACATTTGAAATATGGATATTTATCTTACAAAAACGCATGGATTCGCTACAGGAGGCCTTTATTCACCCCCTGTAGCCGTGTGAGGGACGTTTTATTACGGATGTACGCACTTTACTTCATGTCTTCTGAACTGTTGACAACAAACACACGCTTACCCCCATTGAAAGGCTTGGAGGGGCCATGACAATTTTTAATATAACTCCGATTGGATTCATCTGAAAGAAGGAAGTCAGATACACCTAGGATGCTTCGAGGGTGAGTAAAACACAGGCTAATTTTCATTTTTGGGTGAACTAACCCTTTAAGATATATTTAATATTTCTTAAATTACAGGCATGCAAACTTTGGAGAAAAACTTGAAAAGTGCTTTTTCCCCATTTTTTGAATGGTCACCACTGGCATATAATGCAACAAATATTCCTAAAGTCAACAGATTTTACTACTAGACCTACCAATCTCTGTGAAAAAATAACAATGATGCTGCCATCTTTCTGAGGTCATTTTTACCCTCCTGTAATTTGGCTCTGAATCTCAGGTGAAAATTGTCATTTTGACCCCCCTCTACAAAATAGTGGATTACTCCGTAAATGTGCATCCATGACATTTAATATTTAGGCTTTCATCGCTATACATGTTTATCATGTTTTTTTTTTTGTTTTTGTTTTTGTTTTTTTAAAAAAAATACTGAAAAAATCAAAACATTTGAGCCGGGGAAGTTTCTGAAATTTGGTTGATTTGACACAGAATTACTCTTTAGTATTTCAAAATTTCAACTACCAAATGCAATTTTTAATAGTTTTACTTTAAGTTAGCAATAACAACAATGATGTGTAGAAGTTCATATTACAGTCATAAGGTAAGATTCAGTCTCTATTTAAAGGATGCTAAACTTAAATGATCATTAGACTTTTAAATGCCATCTTGAAGGTGAGCTTTGCCTTACGGAACCTCTTTCAGCATGAAAACGGCAAGTTTGCACACTCCCGCTAAGAGCATTTCTGTGTTTTACCTCAGGGTCTCCATTCTTCGGGGATATTGAAACGTTTGTGATGTTCGTCATCCAAAACACTCATCCCCACCTCACCAATTATGGGAGAGAGGAGTCACAAAAGAGTATTTTTGCCCTCAAGTTGCTGCTAAAATGGATTGCATTGCAAAAAATGCCATTATGCAACTAGCAACAAGGATGTGGAAAACACTCTAAAAAAACATCTTAACCACTCGAGGTAGATGCATATTTGAGAGGCAGACATTAATGGAAGGTGTTCCACATGATGCTGTCACTCAAACATGCTCTTTTCCCCAGAGTTTTCAATGCCACTTCGGCTGTAAATGTAGAAAACAAAGCTGTTCTGCATGTTGCACTTTAAACGCCATAAGTGCTGTCAGCAAGGCGTAAATGCATGTTAAAAAACTGCCCCATCGTGCTGATGAGGTTCTTAATGCAGATCGGGCACGACACTTGACTCTGGCCCCTGGATGTTTTCCAGTGCATTATCAGCCTTATTCATCGTTCCAAACACTGTGTCTACATTAACCTTGGAACAGAAGGAGTCATCCAAGCATATCTGGAGCAGCAGTGGGCAGGAGATAGTGGAGCAAAATGGCTTCTGCATTCAGAAACTCATGCAAATCAAGCCTGTATGTATTCATAATCCCATTACCTCCAGGTAAGGATTATTAAAAGGGATGAAACCTAGGCCATCAAATTATAGTTAATTATGTGATGCTTATTTTTTGTCCTTTCTTTTAATTTATTTGCAAAATGTATTGTACGTACAATGGCTTGAGTAAACCTTTCTTGTTTTTTATTTCTGAACTAAAAATAATTTTTTGGTAGGGAATGAAGTAAGAAATGTGATTCAACTGTATTGATATCGAAATAATAATTCCTATTACTGTAAAAATAATAAGTCCTAATAATTCCTATTATTTTTTTTGTTCAAAAAGTACTTTGGTAAAAACGTTTATTATTTTGTCCTTAAAATTAAAATATAATATTTTAACAAAACGACTGTCAAATCAAATTCATGTAATTACCATATGATATGCCATGTCATGATTACCATAATTACTAAATGACAACCTCTGACTTACTACTCTGAGCTGTTCATGTCCTCAGAATTATGTTTATATGGCAACACTATTAATGGGGGAAAAATTATCTGTGTAATCTGAGTAATTAATATACAAAATAATACAAGTCATGCGAATGCCTTATTAATAAACTTAATTGTTTATTACCAGATTATTCTTGCATTATTAAGAGATTAACAACGGTCAATAATAGGAATTACTAAACATAAATATTACAAAACAACTACATTTTACTGCTGAACCTGCTGACATTTTGAATGTTTTCACATAACATTGCAGTGGTCAGGTGGCACAAGATGGAGAGATCTCAGAAAAAAAAAAGTTGTAATTATGAGTTCTGTGAGGATTTGAATGCTTTTTACGTTGGAATTTCATAATTATGCACCTATAAAATGGCAGGTGGTGTGACAGGACAGACTTTGGTTTCACACCAGAAACTGCACTAATTTTTCTTTTGTGTTCACATAAGCCCCCCAACATGGTTTAGCTGAATGGATTTATGGGACCTCTTCTTGTAATAATAATGCCTTTACTCAATAAAGGGCACCCAACTAAAAGAAAGAATATGGTTTATCTCAAATACACCTTGAACAGGGTTTCCTCAGAAATGTCAGGTCATTAGAGTCAATGGTGACGGTAATCATTCTTGATTACGACTTCATAAATCCAAGCCAATTCAAACCAAACCATAACTTCAGAATGATATAAGGCATCACAGCAACAACAGACTACATAACCAAAAAGACTCACAAAAGCATTAAATGCATTTTCAGGTGGTGTTAGTTGTCTTGTTTCTCACTCTGAAGGGTTTTGCTGTTCATTTCGACCATGATCCTAAAGAAGACCTCAAACTGTTTTAATATTGCTCTCACCCAACGGAATATCTAGGGGCTTGGCAGAACTATAATTTGTTATTGATTCAGTGGTACTATATTCACTGGAGATGCACACTGCACTCGTAGAGTCTTAAACTAATACATTCCTACAAAGGACAAGGAAAAGAAAACTATATCGGCAATTTTGCACTATGCTAAATATGCCGCAGTGTTAACGTGTCACATTGAATGAACCACATTTGGATTTACATGAGACAGGATGAAACGTGATGTATTTGTTTAATGGTAAACTAGCACAACTTTGAGTTTGACAGACTAAGCATGATCGAAACCACCAAGAGCACCAGATATTCACAATTAAGTCTTGAAGTTTTCCCCAGAGGAACGCACAACCGCCCACATTCGCCACACAAAAGCTAGTGTCGAAAACAAGCAAGTTGAAATTGGTTTCTGGTTCCTCATCAGTGAACAAATATTTACACTTGAAACATTCTAGAAGTAGATCTTAAGCATATGTACATGTTTCTCTCTTTACTAATGATATCAGATTGATGCGCTGTCACTGAAGACGACATTTCTGAATAAGCTAGTAGAACATGCATGTCTCTTTCTATCTATCTCTAATTATCACAGGTGCAGGTGTCTGTGAGCACATTAGTGAATCTTAACACAGAGCGATGCAGGAAGGCCTGAGGGAAATCTGTGGCGCTACTGAAGTGAAGGAGGAATGAATTGTAATCGTCATCTTAAACCCATATTACTTATGGAAATTGACTCTGTGGTTCGTTTCTCTGTAATTATGTTGTTCCTATTCCTGCATGTGAGGATTCAAGAAGGAAGGGTAAAAGAAGTTATCATTGCTGTTAATTGATTTGCAAGTATTCCCATGACACAGAAAGCTTCAATCTGGTTATGAATAGAGACATCACTACTGCAATGGAGACACAGTGATGCATCACTGCACCAAATGGGGCTATGGAGAAACAGCAAGCTCAAACTATAGTGCTCGATAGTTCACAAGCAAAAGATCTATTGATGCTGACATTGAGATTCGATTGAAATCATAAACCATGTTTAAAAAATTACCTTGAAGATGACACCCTCATTTTTTTATTTCCATCTTGTAAGAAATCCTGTTAATTATACTGTCAAAAAAATATCAAGTTATAATAAAGTGCCAGAGCTTGACAAAAACTCATTTATTATTTTTTACCAACATTTATTTTTTTAAGAGTGCTCAAAACATACCTTGAGTTTTTAAGTAGTCCATTTTGAATGCAAAAGTATTTTGCCTTGTTCTTGCGAGTCATTTCAATAATTAAGTGGAAATAACCCAAATGAAGCCATTATGTGTATGCCAATATATAATGACTTTCAGCAAACACTGAGTTTTTATCCAAAAACATTTTCCCATTAGTTTCACACAATGCAAAGAGGTCTGATTTTAATCAGGTTTTAATCTCTCTGTATATTATTCAAAGTGGGCAGGTGCTTTTGGCTTATGTTAGTCCTCGGGTCCTTACACTGGCTTCCAGTTACATTTAGGATTGATTTTGAAGTATTATTACTCGTTTATAAATCACTCAATGGCCTAGGACCTCAATACATTGCAGGTATGCTCACTGAATATAAACTTAACAGACCACTCAGATCATTAGGATCAAGTCAGTTAGAAATACCAAGGGTTCACTCAAAACAAGGGGAGTCCGCTTTTAGCTCTTATAGTAACCGCATTTGGAACCAGCTTCCAGAAGAGCTCTGGTGTGCTAAAACAGTAGCCACATTTAAATCTAGACTTAAAACACATCTTTTTAGCTGTGCACTTGCTGAAAGAGCACTGTGCTACGTCCAAATGATTGCACTGTATTTCATGTATCCTCTAGGGTTGCACGATAAATCGCATGTGATTGTCATGCGCATCTCGTCAGTAAAGCCGGTTCTGTGATTAGTAGTAAATCTCCATCACGTGCTTTCAGATGGAGCGGCATTTAATACAGAGCCGTAGTTCGCTGACAAGCTACGCAATATCACGTTCATAATCGAATGCGATTCATCTGCGATTATGAACGCGATATTGCGTCTATGCATATACAGACTCCCACAAAAGTTTGAAAGAAAAAAAAAACATTTAAAATATGGGATTCAAAATCTAATGTAAACCTGGAAATTAACATAAGACAAAGAACAAAGAAACACTGACATTAAATATGAAATATTTCAGATTCTGCACTATTTTTAGTTCACTGAGCAAGCATTTGTCAGATGGTCAGATGTTTTTGCTTACATTGAAGCTAGATAATCTTTGCATCATCTCAACTCATGCTGGTGAACATGATCATCAGATTTTACACAAACTTGTGGAGTTCATGCAGCTCATGTGCATCTGCAGTTAAAGCAAAAAGGAATGTTCTAAAATTCACATTATTATTATTGTTGTTGTTGCTTTTTTCAATTAAAATGTTCACTTAAATGAATGTGATGCAAATCATTTAATAGGAAATAATAAACTACAAAAATAAAATTAATAATTTTCTAGTGTTCTCAGACTTTTGGAGTCCACTGTATATTCTGTTTCAAGTGTCATCACATGAACATTTGTTGGCGTTACACACCTCATTAATCATGATAATATACTGACCAATCCAATGTGTTTATATTATATTTTTGTATTTTATAGGTTTATCTTTCCAAATACAGTGCTTTATGGCAATATCTGCTCTATGGGCCCATGGCAGAGAAAAACACAGAAAGCAGGATCTGCTTTTGACAACCAGCAAATAGAGTATGATGGAATTCTTCATCACACGCTACTGATGTTTGATTTATGACCTTACACAGCAAACAGAATATTGAGGACCCCGCCAAAACTGTTATTTTCACATCATTCAAACCTCCATTTTCATAAAGCATTGAATCAATACCAACACTGTGGAAAGTTGTGGATTTTCATGCTCTCTCCCTCCCCCTCCCTCCTTCTCTTTTTTTGAAAGTTCTATGTACCCAAGGGCACAGGAAGGTCTGCTGTACCTTCTGCTTTTGGAATAATGCCTCACTTTTGAAATGCAGCGTGAGTGTGTCTGAGGCTTACCTGTCAGTCACACACCTAAGCACAGAGGTGCAATCTCCACTCTCCTTCTTTACCTCTCCCTCCCCCATCTTCCTCTTCCCCTCTGCTTCTTTATCATCTCGCATGGATAAAACAAGTACAGAAGTTAAGTCGAGTGAAGCCACAAGAGCTGCTCATCAGTAAGTCATTCCAACATCTCATTTGCAGAGTGTTCATTGATTACCACATCCCTGTAATTTCACTCCCACAATTTCCAGGGAAGAGGAAATGCAGATCATAAGCACACAAGTCACAAGAGCAATAGTGCAGGATAACAAATTCTTGCATTTGGGAGTAAGAAAGTGTTGGAAAAGCTGCTGTAGCATGTCAAGCTAATTGTACTTTCCATGAATACAGTGCACTTTGGTGGTCATATTATAAGATATACTGTATAATATATGTATGTGTAGCAGTTTTGTATGTATACACACACACACCCACACACACACACACATATACATGTACATACAAAACTGCTACATTTGTAAGTATTAGATAAACCAACATAAAATTAATCTAGCATGAAAACATCCCTCAATTTTGGTAAAATCTATTGAATTAGAATGCAGTTAATTGATTTAAAGGATACATTTGCAACTTTGTGTGTATTAATTCTGATGTTTATTTAATGTTTATTGCTGGAACATCATAATAACATAAATGAGAGTTTAAAACTATACTTTTAACTAACAATTTCCCAAATATCAGTAACAACGTTGAAAATTAAAAGAAAAAGAAAAAGAAACAGCTCATACATTTTCAGAGGGATAAGCATCTCCTTTCACTGTCCATCTATTGAAAAAAGTATCAGTAATTTTATCAGAAGTTTATAGTCGTATTATATATATATATATATATATATAATGGAATGAAACAACAGAAAAACAAAGTAAACTTGAATGTTATTTGGCCCTAAATAGAGATTACACAACTGCAGAATATCTGAGTACAGTGAAAGACTGTAAATGAAGAAGACAAATGATGAGGAACAGACTGGGCAATCATACTCTGACTATAGAGACGGGCAGATATCCACAGCACTGGCTGCCCAGAGAGAGCCGCATCTGCCCTTACTGTAATCACAGAGCAACACTTCCTCACCAGCTACACTAACTATGAAGAAATTAGAAAGACATTTTATCCCAAATTTTAAATACTTTACCCTGACTTCAAAATGTTAAACAAGAAAACACAACTTCAATATTTATTAGGTGAAAAACAAGATTGTATCTTACAAGCAGCAAGATAAATTGATGCCTGTCACAAAAAGAGGGAGGAGTCAACAAATCAGTGATGCGCGCACACACACCACATTGAATTATAAATTGTTCGTAGAATTCTAAAATGTTAATTTGTTCTACTTTTTAAATGTATATACATGCATGTTTTTGTTGCATATATCTTTTACTTTACTTTTACTTTTAGTCATTTATAAGACGGTTTTATCCAAAGCGACTTACAAATAAGAAAAAGTAATTAATACGCTCAGGGCGTTTTTTGGTATTTTCGCCTAAATTTAACATACTCAAATTCAAACGTTTACCCTACACACATACAATGGAGGAAATGAAAAAAAAAATGGTTTCATTGTAAAGAAAATTCTGTAATTCAGGTTCTGTTAGGTCCAGCTCTCTGCAATTTACTTTGTTTGATGCCACTAGATACCAAAAAAAGTACCAGAAAAAATAATCTTTCAAATAACAGCTTCTAAACAGGAGTTATTACATTATAAGTGAAGCGAGTCAAATTGTCTATTTCTGCATCGAAATGTGTCATTGTGAGTTTCCTTTGCAAAAACAGGCTTTATAAAACACATTAACCCCACAATCCTATTTTACTCTGTGCCATAAGCATTTGTCTTCTTAATTTACAGTCTTTCACTATTGATTGAATTATGTTTCATTTTTATGTTTTTCTAAGTAGTAATATACAAAATGGCACAAGCGAATTGGACCAAATTTCACATATTGTGTTATTCTACAATCAGTTGAA
>NW_015548273.1:105713-123272 GCF_001515605.1 Sinocyclocheilus anshuiensis
CTAGCCGGCAGCTATCTCTAACATTCAGAGTGTCAAACAAACACATATCAGTTCATCCACACAGCACTGTAATAATCCATGTATATTTACTGTATATTCACTGAAATGCATAATGTACTGTACTTTTCTGTCAATAAACAGTGTATCAGATTGCTAGCTGTGCTTTTACGTTTCAAAACAAAGATTCAAATATCAAAAACGGCTCAAAAACACGCTCATAAAGCCTTACCAGACGCGCGTTCAATCCTCTCCACGGTGCCGCTGAACGTTATATATACATATATACATATACAATATATATATACATATATATTCACCATATATAACTTGTAATATGATTATCATAGATTGATATTATCCGAGCCGCATGTGCAGTACCCTTTCCGTGAGGGAAACTCGCCTTCAAAACATTCCAAAAACTACAGATTCCAAAACACCCAGCCGTAAATTCCCGGATGTGAAGACCCCCCTCTCCCCCCTCTAGTGATGCAGAGGTGTCAAATTTCACGGCTCTGAAATGGCCGCTGAGTTGAGAGACATGTAATCTGACCAATTGCAGTCCACAACCGAACACAGATCTCTATAACATCAGACGCGCTGGCTGAGAGCGCTTTTGATTGTCATTTTTATTTAATTTCTTTTATTTTCTTAAATGTGTATACAGTATATATAATATTTATAGTTTTAGCTTTTAGTTTTAAAACCAGTTAAACTCCAAAACAGAGCCACTGAGGACGCAGTGGATTAGTTTGGTTTTTTTATGGTAACGCACCACCAAATACACAAAAAACAGAAGAGAGGGGCGGGGTGAGCAGCAGCTCATTATTATTTAAAGAGACATGCACCGAAACGGGTCGCTGTGAACAGAGCTGTTTTTGCCAAGGTAAAAAGGGTGTTGTTTTACATGCCCATTAAGGAATTTTAACCAAAGTCTGATAGTGAGCAATCCTCAGTCATTTAGTGCAGCGGTTCTCAATTCCAGTTCTTGCGTACCCCCGCTCTGCACATTTTGTATGTTTCTCTTATTGCTTCAGACGTTTGTTATATTTAACTAAGTGCCCTGCGAAGTTGACATTACCGGATATTTCGCCATGATTCCAGTTTGAAGGGAGCGTATATGTTCCAGACAAAGGGCATTTAAGTGTGCGAGACGTGAATTTAAATTGTATTTATTTACAGAGGTATATTATGTCCCACTTCACACTTCTCTAGTAAGTTTCGTTTGTGTGTGAAGACGCTGCAGGCAGCGGAGCAGCGCAAATCTGTAAATGAATATTCCGAAGTGAAGTAAACTTCAACAGATTTCCCTTGCTCAGGGAGCAGGGAGCAATGGACACTGTGTAGGGACCATGTCAATCGGAACACAGTTCATGCACGGAGCTCACTTCTAACGAGATGATGATCTGAATCAGGTGTGTTAACAAAGAGAGACATGCAAAACATGCAGAGCGGGGGTACGCGAGGACTGGAATTGAGAACCGCTGATTTAGTGTATGATGCCCAGTTTTTTTTTTCTATAACTATTTACAAAGTAACCATTTACAAGTGTCCAATGCTTCGTGTTTTAAAACCTGATCAGATTTAAATGACTACATTAATCAGACTTCCTAACATCATCTGTGAGACAGACATTGTAGGATAGCACTTGTTGTTGGGCCATATGAAACAAAGTGACACAAAAACAGCTAAGCAGGGCTGTATTCCACTGCACACTAATAAAAAAAGTTTGTTAATGCTACTTTGAAAATAGATGAACTGCTACCATGCTACTTTTAGTTAGTTGCTCCCTAACACCAGAGTCAGGGGGTGCATATATTCCCCTACATCATCTTCAAAAACGTGAAGTCTCCTACTTACAGGTACAGCAGGATGTTCTGAATGGCATAATTGACTGCGAGGAGGCGAATGATACAAATCTAATGAGGAAGAAGAAACAAACATATTGTGCAATGTGTTTGTGCGTGGGAAGCTGCCATTTTAGTAATGGATGTGTTTATTTGTGGCATAAGCAGGGGAACGTGTTATGCAACTGCGCATAAAATGTGGCGCAGATGTCTGGGCCGAGCATCATGCTTAAATTAAGAGAGGAATACGATGACAGATATAGGGCTCGGGAAACATGACAGAACCACACACAAACACAGATATCTGCCAATAGTGTTTATTATTACAATTATTAACAACCACATCAGTTCTGACAACAGCAGCAAAATGGAGTTGCTCATCATCGTGGTGCCTTTCGCCTCAATTGTGCATTTAAACAAAAGTGGTGAAGTGGAAAACAAGAACAAGAAGGGGAAAGATTTTGAATAATAAGGGCAAATTAGACTCCTGCCTGTGTGCGTTTATCTGTAATCAGAGAGAGCAGCAGTGTGGCAGCCGCTTAGGATGTAAGAGTCGCTGCTGATTGTGGAGACTGGGGCCGGTTAAATGAGAGTTATTGCTTCTCTTTCACATATCTGACTTTGTCTGTATCTACCTTAATGTACACCATACTTTAGCACCAGTGTTGGGGGTAACATATTATATGTAAAAAGAACTGCATCATTTTTGTTTTTCAAAGTAATGTGTTAACGGTTAAATTTCAATCAAATATCCAAGTTACAGAATGTTGGATTTCTATCCAATACTAACAAATGAAATAGTGTTTCCTGTGACTGTGATTCTTGCATAAATGCACTTATGGTGCATTAAAATAAGTGTACATTTTTGTGGTATAGTCTACTGTATAAGTCATTTTATGCTAAATATATCTGAGATAAACATGTCCACAAAAAAAAGTAATAACAATAAAATAAAATGAAATAAAAATGACTTGATATGCACAGTGATTTCACTCTGACAGAAAGAGAATCTCAGTGAGCTGACAGTGAGAAAAAGTGACTCAAAAGTAATAGTTTAAACAGAAATGTAAATACAGTCATCATTTACCCACCCTTATGATTTATATTAAATGCCTTTTAATTATTTTTTTTCTGTCCATGACTGAAGAAATGTAACTTATCAATTTCACCAAATGCTTGCCAGTTCATAATTGTAGTTCTTACAATAAAAATATAATAAAATAAAAATATTTTAGTCATTAGACAATACCGGTCAAAAGTTTGGTGTCATCGAGATTTTTTCTTTTTTTTTTTTTAAGAAAGTAATAATTTTATTCAGCATAAGAAATGTTTCTTGAGCACCAAATCAGCATATTTAAATGATTTCTGAAGGATCATGTGACACTGAAGACTGGAGTAATGACTGATGAAAATTCAGCTTTGCCTTGACAAGAATAAATTACATTTTACAATATATTAAAATAGAAAGCAGTTATTTTAAATTGCAAAAATATTACAAAATACTGTTTTTACTGTATATTCGATTAAATAAATGCAGCCTTGGTGTGCATAAGAGACGTCTTTCAAAAAGCTCAAACATTTGAACCATGAATGATTAATTCTTAAGCTATGCTACTCACAGGTTACTGTTAATAATACAGGACTGTTATGTACACCTAGGCTACAGTGAAATGTTATGTTTATTTATTCAAAATGTCAATAACGTGTATGCCAAGATGAAATCATATGAAAATGGAATCACATCTGTATAATTTGCCAAGAGATAAACAACAGATAAAAATAGAGCTTGACAGATAATTTACAACCTAGTCCATCAAAGTGACATTAATATTGATTATTTGCTGTATAACTTCTGGTCTAAAACAAACTTCTGGTCTTTTTTTTTTTCCTTTTCATGGTCATGTAGGTCAGTGTTATTCCTAAATGAGATTACAATACCGGATGTTCTGTTATTGCCACCCAAAACTGCAGAGATTATGTTCGATTAGTGTCCCTCTCCCTTTGAATGTGAATCTATAAAAGGCAACATGTTCTTGTCTCAACTTCACATTTAATTAATATCATAAAAATTGATTTGCTTTAGAGGGTCAATAAGGCATGAATGGAACATCTGGGAATGGCTTGCTGAATGACTTTTACAATCACAATGATTGTGGAAGCATATTAAAAACGCTAATGAAACAAATCCAAGTATTACTTTCATTATGATTTATTTGGAGCTCATCCATTGATTGCATTGAGCATGGCAGAGTCTTAATTAATGCTTTAAGATCCCTGCGTTCTCCAGCACTTAATTTGATAATCTTGTGGTTTTCAGTTTTCTTTTCTAAAGTTTCTTCTCTGAGTACTGTAGTATTAGATTAGATTCTAATTTAATGTAAATTATGGGCTGGTCCATTCTACTTGTGATATATTTGATCACATGGGAGACCCTGTGAGATAATATATTTAGATCATAATTTCCAAAGTGAAGATGCTTCACATCCATTCTACACTGGAAGCAGGTGACATGACAAGACAACGCAATATACCTTATATTATTTAACCAGAGCAGGATTTTGAAGCTTAAATTTAATACTTTTTAAGACCTTTTTAAAACCTGCACAAATAAAATTAATACCATATGAGCAGGATAGGGTAATGTCTATTGGTAATATCAAACCGTAAAATTACTGTAAAAAGCATGATTTACAGTTCATATACATATATTTCACAAAAACAAAATTTAATAAAATGCTAAACTTCAAATTTCAGCCTTTAAACCATTTTAAAGAAAATGGATGAGCCAAAGTATAAATTATTATATTTAAACAATTATCAAACAAATATTACATTAATTAAATAACATATAAATATATTTTACTGTCTTGGTTGTTTAGATTTTTTTAATGCATCATCTTATCAATTCACCAGGTCACATTTACAACTTTGCCTGTTTGCAGCGTAAAAACATGGGTTGATTTTAACATTGGTCTAAACAAAAACAGCAGTAGGGCATATTGAAAATGCAAACTCGTTCTCTGTCAGCAGGAGGCTTTTGGAATGGCAGAATAGGTTGTTTGCAATCACGTGATTCTGATGACGCGCGAAATGAGACACAGGTTTACAAGCCACTTTTCCCTGCATTTTCAATCAATTTCTTGACTTTTCCCCACTTATGAACAACACATTTTCGTACACGATAAAAGCTCCTTGTGGTTTCTCGGTTTGGCCAATTTAAGCATCCATAAACAACGCAAAACACTGGCATTTGGAGTTTCTGCTATTGTTTCCTATGGAGAGAAAAATCACTTCCTGCCCTCCAGCTGCATTTCGCGCGTCATCAGTGACGTCATGTGCAAACAACCTATACAGCGGTTTCCCCGGTAACTGCTGTACACAAAGCAGCAGCACCATGCAGCATTAATATTTATTCACTGAAATCAGCCTTTTTTAAATTGTTCTGCTTTTTTGTGGAAACAGTGATATACACTTTTCTCAGGATTTTTTGATGAATAGAACATTCAAAAGAACAGCATTTATCAGAAATAATTTTCATGTTTTAGTGTCTCTTTTTAGGTCTCTAATTCCATTTTTGTTTTAAAAATACCCCATATTTTTGAACAGTATTATAAATAGATTTTTCCTTTGGGATTTAAAAAACATCAATCTGGAAATATACAGTCTTGATTTGAGTCTTTTGAACCCCACTGTATACTTTATTAGGATTACTCATACAGCCATAAATCTCAAAACATAGTCCAGTTCTCAAGTCCAGTTAAATTAAAATGAAAGTGTTTAATTTTTGTGTGAAACATCATCTCCATGTGTTTTGAGTTTTTCAGAATTTATGATAATTGTTAATCGGGTAGAGGGTCTTTCACCATTTATTATATTGATTTGAAACACCATCAATCAGCGGCTTAATTTATCAGTTAATTCATGGAAGTGCTATTGATTTTGTATGTCATAGACTACAAGGCTAAATGCGAGCAAATGCAACTCCATAAGTCCTTTTCACATCCCTGCCATGAGAACGGACTGAGATTTCCTATAACTTTTCCAGGGAAATTAAAATCATAAATGCAAAGCTAAATTAAGCAAGCAAGTTCTGCAGTGGTCTTTTTAGTGGTTCGTGATCGATATGTGACTATTAAGAGTTGGTACACGTTTTCCTCTGATTGCCTTTATAGTTGGTAACTTCATAACATTGCTAAAGTCACTAATTTAGACAGATGATGATGAACCTGGAACAGATAGAGTATTACAAATCTGAAAAAGAAATTAATTCAAATTAATTCAACGCTTTAATTAAACATCTTCAACTAAAAAGGGGATTTGGAGATTTTGGCAACTAAAGAAAGACATTTAATACCAACACCTGTTTAATCTCATCACAAACACATTTCCAATTCAACAAATTGTCACGAAACAACATCTAAAGAATCTCTTCACATGCAACTGGCAACTTTTTCTTTGTAGGACATTGATTCTTATTACATCTCCATCAATGATACAAGTGCATGAGAATGTTTCATCATTTTATAAACTCCAAAAACAATCAATATGAGTTTCTGTTGGTCCCTCAGCTACAGCTGGCAGCCTCTCATCTTAGTTGGTGTTTACATGAGTCCAACAACTCCAGGTGCCCACCACATGCCCATATTTCAAGCTGTCAAGAAAAGCCAGAAGAATGAATGTGGTAGGGCTGTGTATATGGCTAGCACATCAAAACCTGGTGCTATAGAGCACTGTTCTGTCAAACAACAACTGTCTGCAGCATTTGCATTTTGGTCAGTTACTAGCCTAAGAAATGGTGTCACATCTCGATTAATATTTTTACAATTCCTTGCATATTAGCAATTATAATGTAGGGTCATTAACATAAACCTCTTTGACGTACATGCTTTAAAAATTAATAGCGTACATTGTTAAATTAATGTAAACATTTTTAGACAATTAAGAATTGTAAGATCAATGAATAATCATGAAATCAAATTAATCAATTAACCCTCACTGGAAAAACAGCCTTGACCAGCTAAATTGATACAACCAACCTGATAACCAAAAAAATAAAAATAAACAACTGTAATTGAGGAAGACTTATTAAAGTGATCAATAAATCACACAATACTGATACATGATTAGTTGTCCAAAACTGCGTTATTCCAAAACCATAAGACATAAGAAACGGTCAAGAAGTTTGTCATTAAATGAATCCACATTAATCAAGCAGAAGTCTTGAAGAGATTATTAACATGTAAACACGCATACGCATTCTTTTTACACAGCCTTTATGACCTTTCTGGACTGGTTTTGCTTACCTGAACTTCCTAATGGAGGGACAGAAATCTCTCATGTTTCATTAAAAAATATCTTCATTTGCGTTTTGAAGATTAACCCAAGTCTTATGGGTTTGAAATGATATGAAGGTAACTAAATGATGAAAGAATCTCTGTCACTATCTGTTTTAATTTAGGTCAAATTTATTTCAATTTAATGTACATTACATTTCCAAATTAACTAGTTATCAGCGGTATATTTAATTACTTTCCTTTTGCTATTTAATTTGCCTCATTAACATTACCTGTGCTGTATAGGACAATAATGAACACCATAAGGACAACATTAATTTTCAACAAGATGGGGCAGGCAGAGCTTAAAGAACGTGTGATTTTAAAAATTATGTCACAGCTACTTGTGAACATCCATCAATGGAGAAAGATGTTTTTGTTTTTTTTCTTTGGCGGCCAGATGGTGTAGTAGGGGCTAACTGGGTTATGCCAAACCCTGATGCCTTATTTGGAACTGGATACGTGTATTTGTCTAAGTAAAACAGGCACCTGTACATCTAGCTCACTGTTCTTTTACGCTTTGATATTTAATTTGAATTAGTAACATTAAGAGTCTATTTCAGTCATCTCTTGTGCTCTTCACTGCTTTTTGCTTAGTCGATTACATGGTGATGGCCAACACATGGTCACCTTCTACAGCTCCAGTGATCTGAGTCCAGAGTCACACAGATAACAGGTGCAGCAGAGTTTGAGTGCTGTATTACCTCTTGACATGTCAGTCTCAATCAAACCTCTCTGCTCATTCACCTCTCTCCAGCTCTACACTTCAGCTGT
The DNA here is from genome assembly GCF_001515605.1 of Sinocyclocheilus anshuiensis. Classification (NCBI taxonomy): domain Eukaryota; kingdom Metazoa; phylum Chordata; class Actinopteri; order Cypriniformes; family Cyprinidae; genus Sinocyclocheilus; species Sinocyclocheilus anshuiensis. Next base: position 113,665 of record NW_015548273.1, read on the forward strand.
TGTCATTCAGAAAACGTTCTATGTTATGTCAATCACTCTAGGGGTTTTTTTTTTTTTTTTTTGGACACAAAACTCAGTTGATTCACACATATGACTGTCTCTCTATGAAACAGTACTGGGCTATTCCACAGCAGATTCATCACAAAAATGTACAGAAATTATGATGGTGGAAATGATATTTTAAACATATAAACACCAATTAATTTTTCTTTCAAAGGCAAAATTTCACTGCTAGAATTGTATGAAGCCTGCATACATACAATTCACATTTTTTTGGATAACTTGACAATATTAAATCTTCACAGTGGTATTGAATCAAAACCACTGACACTGTGGTAATCCTGGTTAACTCATTTCAAATAAGTGAAGTTAAAAAGTTTTGAATGTATATACAATACTGTTTCAAAGGTTTTAAGTAATAAGTAAGTAATATTTTCATTCGCATGGATGCATTAAATTGATCAAAAGTCAATAATTTTTTGATGTTACATACAATTTTAATAATACAAAAAACGTTAACCAATAATCAAAAGAAACGTTGAGCAGTAAATCAACATATTAGAATGATTTCTGAAGGATCGTGTGACTCTGAAGACTGGAGTAATTATGCTGAAAATTACATATTAAAATATAATAAAACAGAAAACATTTCTTTTAAATTGTAATAATATTTCACAATATTACTCTTTAATCAGTAAACATTCTTACAAACTTTTGAAGGGTTGGGTAAATGATTTTAACCAATAAATATAAAATGTTTTTATGTTTTTCACTGATTCATAGTCAAACAAATATTTAAAAATGTAGCTTCATATAAAGACCAACCTTGGGACATAGTTGAAGAGACACCCTACTATGTCCTTGAGTAAGTGTGTGTGCAACTGAAGAGCAGTTGCATGTATTCAGGCTTGACTGGACAGTAAATGTGTCAAGTACAGACAAGATGTTGAAAGGGTCACCTGCAGCACTCATGTAAAATGCTAAATCGAAACAAATCAGTTGAAATAGAAGCAGCAAGAGTGGAGAACACGGATAACAAAGTCCCTCCTGACCTCACAGCTGGCCACTCTAAACAGCATGCAAACAACTAGACCCACCAGAGAGTTGAAGGCCTTGTCATGAAAAGGATTTCAATCACAAACATAAAACTACACTAAAAGCTTTCTTGTATTGGAAGTGCATGGCCTCTCAGCACCAGCAAAAGTAATTTTCCTCAACGCTGACCCCAAGGGCCGGGTTACAGATGTAAAAACAGGGTCTGGAATCAGGTTCTCAGCTATCACAGACTGGAAAATGGTGGCAGTGTGAGTAAGTGATTACTGTACTTAGTTCCCTGTCCTGTCATAGTCCTGTGTTTGAATTGTGTCGGTGAGTGCAATCATTTAAAGAAATGTTCTGGGTTCAACATTCATGGTGGTGTTACACAGATAATCAAAAAATAAAATAGAAATCACAATTATCAAATCGCAAAGGCTGTGTTTTAATTGAATAGATCAACGTGATCTCGTGATAATTCGTATGTATTTTACGTAAAATGTGGTTCTATAAAACGTACATTTACTTACGTATTTTCAGCCTCTAAACGTACAAATACTTACGTATTTTCAGAATTTAAACGTACAAAACTGACGTATTGACGACACCTAAAAATGAATCCTTAATATTGAAATCGCATTAATTTTATTAGTTTTTAGTTGTCATATGAATTACCTTGTTTTCAGTTGCATTATTAAATTGTTTAACGTTACTCATTTACTTATGAAATAACATTTCGTTTTGTTGTGATTTCTGCTGCCAGCTCGTTTCCAAGAATATGCCTACATAATGTTAAACACGACTTCACTTTAAACCTTAAAATAAATACATTTTCTGCAATCGTTTAACCTTTACTTGTCATGTAATGTTTACTTTGATTGCCATAGGCCACAAAAGGCGTTTTTTCCCAACATGCTGTGACTGACAATAGAACTATAAAATACACCAAAAACGCAACATAATTACGAAATGAAAAAATGTTACGTATTAATACCAACGTATAAACATGAGACCAGGCTGAATAGATATATGCTCTGCATGATTCAGCGCAGGACAGTCTTTACACATGTGCAGGTCATGATCCTTTTTAACCCTTCACCACATGAACAGTAAACCCTTCACCACATGAACTTGGGTCACATATAACAAGCATTTGGCAATGCAACACGTGTCAACCATCTTCCAAAAATTTTGATGAGAACCGCTTCGAGGCTGTCATCAAAAAAAAAAAAAAAACGCTTAGGCTTCCTGTGGTTTTCCACTCAAATGAAAGCTTGATGGTTTAACATTTGAAAAAGAAGCAATTAAAACAGCCATAAATATTACTTTTGTCATTTTAAATTATTCAGTGAAACAAAATTATATTATTCAAAATGTAATAATAATAATAGCAATAATAATAATGTTATTATTATTTTTACTGTTGTTGTTGTTGTTGTTTTTGTTAGAATAATTATTATTTGTCATCATGATATAAAAATCTAAACATCTTTGGCCAAACTGTGCAAAAAACAAAACAAAAATCACAATTTTCTCCAACCGCAAACACACACACACACACACACACACACACACACACACATAACATGATTTTACTAACCTTTACTGTGTCAAATTTCAAACTTATCCATGACAATAAAATGCTTAAAACCCTAAAATTACTATGTAAGAGGGATTATTTAACAGGTTTTTTTTTTCTTCAGGTTAAATATTTCACAAGTTTTAACAGCATTAATTTGCTTTTATAAAATTATAAGCTTCACATTTTTGCTTTTAAATCCTCTAAAAAAAATATGCCCTCATTCACTTTCATTGTAAGTGGCTCACTGTAAACCCTGTAAACACTGTCAAATGTTTGGCCTTTTTTAAAGAAAATGAGGGGTGAGTTTAAATACATTTTGTGATAATCAACATTATGCCACAAATGCTGTTGACTGACACCACTTCATTTTGCACACAAATAGCTTCCTTAAATTACAGTGTCTCAGCAGATGGCGCAGTGACTGTCATTTGTAAAGTTAGTCCCTGCGAGAAGAACAATAGCATGCGAAACAAAAAAAAATAAAGTCGTGAGAACCAAGTAGCAGTGAAGTTAGGGAAGTATTTGCATTTCACACACAAGTCAGGTCTCATCGTGTTTTGTCTCTCTTTTGACTTTGATAGAGATATCAAAGTAGAAACCCTGCCATCCCTTAAATTCTACTGTCACACATCACATTTAAATCAGATTTTTATAAAAAGTTATGTGCGAGATTACATGTTTTGCCATGCTGAGCATTTGTCTACATGAATTTGAGAGCACAAGTTCACACACGTGTTCATTTATGTGAACAAAAACAAACAAAACTTTCATGGCCTTAGGCCTCAAATACATTTGATTTTTCTCATAAATTTCATGCCCCCTGCCGCTCCTTTCATACCACCCGCCTTGACTAACACCCGGTGTCACTTTGATGCAGAACATTTTTAGCACATCACCATCACCTTAAGAAAGCGGTGGGCATGCACTGTCACTTGATGAAGTCACTGCTGTTTCTTGCCTGGCGAGAATGAAATTGACAGGCAAAACGTCGCGCCACGGGGGGGCGGGGGGTAACACCAGAAGCGAGATGGCATGGACTCAAGCTCATCTAGTAAAACCTATTAATTTACAACGCGCACCTCCTGCCTCTCACCTATTAGATATTCTGATTAAAATCAAGGCTCTGAGCAAGACAGGGCAAGAGAGGATCTGGCGCTCCACCAGGCTGCGAGTGAGCCCTGAACCCATCGCTAAAACAGATGCTGGGCATCACGGGTTCAGTTATTATCTGCCGCTAAATGCAAGTGCACACTGGGGGGGGGGTGTTATCATTCTAGCGCTAGGCAGGAGAGCTATTTACCTCATGGTATTTGTGGACCTGCATGCTGCCACATCTATTTTATGTTAGAATATTTTTTTAATCAAAGCTTCAAGAGGGAAAAAAAAAACGTTTCTTTACAGGTAGTCGGAGCTCTAACTGTGACCTTAAATTAAGGGTTCACTTACTTCCAACAGAATAAAGATTGTTAGGCGGGGTAATGCCTTCATAATATGCTTTTAAAGGGATAGCGCACCTAAAAATGAAAAACCTCAGGCACTCCACATTATTTTATGAAAAACAGTAAACTATTTAATGCGTGGGACCTCAAAATATGATGATACCTCAGCAAGGGACTCCTACCTAACATACTGTGGCAATCATATATTTTTGCTAACTAAAGATCCATTTACTTTGTGAGAGAAACATTTAATAATCATATCCTCAAGACACGTGGACATAACTGGCTTTTATGTTGCGATTGCACTAACGTCAAAGAAAAAAAAAATATTATCTGGGAAATATTTTCTTTTACTACCCAAATATAGAGTAATGTTATATGATTTAAAAAACAAGTCTTACTGTTAAAAACAAGTCAAGTCACCTTCAGTTGTATAATGCTTTATGCAATACAGATGCTTTTAAAGTAGCTTCACGGTATTAAACGGGATTATCTGAAGTGATGCAAACTTCATCAAATATAAGACAAATCCAAATTCTGCGCTATAGCAGCTCTAAAAAGACTATTTTCTTTATTCAGCTCAAGTCAGTTCAGTGTTGATTTAGTTCAGTTCAGTAACTGTGTAAAGTTCATGAATTATAAAACAAGTTCAATTCAGTGATAAGCAGCTCTACTGAAGACAATAGTGTCATTATTCAATTCAAGTCAGTTCAATGTTGATTCAATTCAATTTAATGATTTAATGGCAACCAAAGCAAAATAAAACAGTAGGATCTTTTTTAATGGTAAATGTTTATTTTTTGTTTGTTTTTTTAAATCATTTTAAAAAATGATTTTAGGTAGACTCCCAAGCGTGGATATCTGGAGAAATTTCTCCTTTAGTGCTCAATGTTAGAAATCAAGAAGACATACAGGTCTGGAATGACATGACGCCAAGCAAATGATAACAAAATCATTATTTTAGGGTGAACTATTCCTTTAATGCTTTGCATCTGTACAGTATACTATACATTCTTTAAGTTGAGTTCTTGAATATGTTCTGATTTCTGCCTCTCTGATGGAAACACAGAGGCACTTGGGTATATTGTTCCTCTGTAACTGTTGCTCTTTAACCTCTATGAAAAGATCTACACATTATTTAGCAGGAACTGCACAAAATGTTCACAGAAGGTATTACTTTTTCCAGAGAAGCCTGTTTCACACTGAAAGCAATTTAAAAATAAAATCTGTTACCATCAAGCTATAATTACCTACAATAGAAACTATGTATTTTCACAACATTTTCAAGGCACTTCTGATACTTGAAAGGCCAGGAACCCCATCAATGGAGACTAGGACATTTGCACTTAGTGACTGGAGTGATTTAAAGCATTTTATGTGCAAATGGATATGGGAGGGCAGAGGGCATCAGCTGGATGTATTCATGTCATATCCTGCCCATCATCATCTAAAAATAATCTCATAACAGCAAAGACTGGGGGAAAAAATGTAAGCAGAACAGTTACGCATTACTGATTTATGCATGCATGGATAGATACAACTTTTATATATTCTAGATCTTTGTATATTTATTGTCCTTACAGCATGGGGAAATTCAGTTCAATTCGATTCCCCCTTTTTTTGTGCTTTTGACAATACATTGTTTCAAAGTAGCTTCACTGAAAATGAATGTTTCTACATAACAGCTAAGAGTCATCTGTTATCAGAGGTGATGTGTCAAAATATAACCATGCATTATTGTCATGGACTTATATAAGACTATACAAATCATGCAGTTAGTTAAAGTTCACATATCAGAAATAATGAACAAAATATTTAATATATTTCCCAAAAGGAATAAAAATGTAAATCATAATTTAATTATAAATGATAATAATTTAATAAAATGTATTACAGAATGAGAGTGTTGACACACAAAGGTTTCATAAGACTAACACGTTATGAAAATAGGTTATTAAAAAACATGGCAGATCATGTGCATGGCCCCCTAGAGGCCACTCCATTCACACTGCCCTTGCATCGACCCTGGCTGCTGGCATTAATGGAGAGATTATTATAGAGAGGGTGTATGGAGTGAAGGCTGGCTAAGATGAAGTTTGTGATTATTTGGATACTTTATGTGGAACTTCAAATTAGAAAATTGGTGAGAGATGTATGATAAATAACCAGATTTAGTCAACAGCACACTTTTCCACAACATTTTGATATTTTCCTATAGATCAACATCATAATGTAAGCACTGAACTCTGTGAGGACAATCTTCATCACTCTTAGACAGCACTCTAAATATTTATCTCTGTAATGTCTGTCAGGAGTGGATGAACCGCCTGTGTCATCTCAAATGTCCTTACTTTTCTGTCAGCATGTCTCTTCCTATCTCTATGTGTCTCTGCTTATTCAGAGACACCATCTTCACCTCTTCAGTTGGTAAAGTAGCCCGAATAAAACTGGAAAGGTTTCTACCGCAGAGGTAGTCTTGACTGAATTTTGAGAGATTAATTAAAAGCCATTATACTGCAATATCTGCCCATGGGTATTACCGCCCTAAGCATGTGGTGCTTAATTATCTTTAGACCGATTGAATAACATTGTTTCTCTTCACTAAATGTTTACACTCTCAATATGATAACACTGTCTGTCTCCGAGAAAACTTCACATCCATCATGCTCCATACATGTCAAGCCTGTCATTAGCACACCTTGTCTTTCTGTTTCCAAAAACCATCCAACATAGAAAGTAAGTGTTTATTTAAATTATATAATGCAAAGCTAATGTACCTTAAACATGTGAAAGATTGCACACAGAGAACATATTCTTGTCTTGAGCCATGAAAAAAAATCAATTTTGCTGTATTGGTAGAGCTGAGCGATATAATTTTCCTTGATAAAACGATAACAAGAGTTTGATAAATGTCCGATATAATGTTTATGCACCAAAAGTGTAACGAAACAGCGCTACTCATTTGAGCCGTGGCACATGGAGCATTTATCCGCTCGGATCAAAGTTCAAATGGCAGCAGAGTGCGAGCTTACTAGAGCAGATGTGTTTACTCGCTGATGAGCCTTGGTCACGCAACACTAAACAGCGCTGTGGGATCCATTGTGAAGCGCTTAAATTCAGAGAAGAACACAAATAACTCGGTGATTTAAACTAGTTTAAAGCCAAATGAAACAGCGCTGACAAACAGGAGAAACACTGTGCACAACGATACAGACTGAAGGATTTTCAATCTACAAATCGCCATCATTTACCATGGATTTACTGTAGTAACACTAACTGCACCATGGTATGGTGGCAGAAATGTGGGATATTCATATAAAATTGTATTATTTTATTAATGTCGACATGTATTAAATGTATTAAAGGAGTAATGGAATATAATTACAGTATTTTTGTGATTAAGCTATAGTGTTTGTGCATTTATACTAAATGTATTTAGACTACTGTTTTTCATACAAATACCTAGAAATCAAATGTTTATATTTTTAGCATGGTATTGAGGTGCTATTTGTGTGGTTTTAACTGTGGTTATCATGATCTACAGGTGCATCTCAATAAATTAGAATGTCGTGGAAAAGTTCATTTATTTCAGTAATATGGGGGAATCTATGGGGTATTGTCAAGAGGAAAATGAGAAACAAGAGACCAAAAAATGCAGATGAGCTGAAGGCCACTGTCAAAGAAACCTGGGCTTCCATACCACCTCAACAGTGCCACAAACTGATCACCTCCATGCCACGCCGAATTGAGGCAGTAATTAAAGCAAAAGGAGTCCCTACCAAGTATTGAGTACATGTACAGTAAATGAACATACTTTCCAGAAGGCCAACAATTCACTAAAAATGTTTTTTTTATTGGTCTTATGAAGTATTCTAATTTGTTGAGATAGTGAATTGGTGGGTTTTTGTTAAATGTGAGCCAAAATCATCACAATTAAAAGAACCAAAGACTTAAATTACTTCAGTCTGTGTGCATTGAATTTATTTAATACACGAGTTTCACAATTTCAGTTGAATTACTGAAATAAAACTTTTCCACGACATTCTAATTTATTGAGATGCACCTGTAAATGTTTACTACTATGGAAGACTGATGGTTATTTTAATAAAACTCAAACAGTCAGAATAATTAAATTTCACCATATAAAAATGTTACTGTTTTTGATAATGAACATAAATTTACATCTGCATCCTAACTCAAGCTACTGTCAAATGTGCATTTCTGAAAGACAAAAAAAAATAATAATATTATTAAAATTGCAGCCTTTGCAGAAGATGCGTTATCAAAGGCACAAACCTGTTTCATGATCTGAAACAATATCACTCATTAAAACATGCAGAAACTAAGAAATTAATTTTTCTGTTAAGATATTTATTTTCTTAAGGAAAAATGACTGGAAAAGGTGTAAAGAATTCAAACATGTGAAGTGTTTGTCATCTTCTGACCAAAAGGAGTAGTTTAAAATCACAATTAATGGTCTGGTTTCTACAACTTTCACTTGAAAGAAATAAAGATTTGAAATATATTGTGATAATTATTTATATCAACTAATGTGAAATTTTATCGTGATAATTGTAGCAAATTAGCTCAAAAGGGAAATGTATATAAATAATTACAGTTAATTATGATTAATTACAATTATTTATATCAGCTGCCAGGAGTAACTGTAGCAGAATTAAATTGCCATCAACCAATCTGTTCGTCCAGCGAACATTCAGTGTAAGTTCATATCAACTCTAGGAAAGGATATTTCTGTGGCCACAGAAAATACTTTCATGCAGTATTAATGCATTAGAGCATGTAGCAAGGATCAAAATTGTAAAGGGACATTAATTTGCAAGGCAGAATCAGAAACTCATGTAATTTGTGCACAAGAGTTTTATTAACTAAACACTAACACAAACTAGTCTAACAAACAAACAAACAAAAATCACTCATACATGGGAAAGGGCAAATGAGACTAGATGGATGAAGCCATCAGGAAAAACCAGAGAATGAAGCTATGAAAAGAGTCAGTTAGCCACCTGAGTGAAACCATCAGCGCCGTTTTAGAACGGGGTCTACAGCTTTTACTAAACCTCTGTTTCGTTTAGTTAAATGTACGACACTTGCATTGCCTTGACCTGGAACGAGTGTACGGATGCAGTCTCGGATGAACGTCTTGATGGTTTGGAGGTTCGGTGGTGTAGGAGTCGTGATCACCTTCTTCCGGGTTTGAAGAGGGATGAACTTCAAAAAGATGTTATTCTGACTCTGTGGTGGTCGGGAGAGTTTTCTCCCAGATGAAGATGATGAAGAGCTAAGAGAGACATAAGCTGAGATTGGGAGTTTCTTCCCAGTGGAAAGTGAAAAAGAGCTAGGAGAAGCATCAGCTGAGATCCTAGGATCTTTGGTGAATGTAAAGTCAAGGCCAAAGCCTGGTGCAGACTTCTCAGAATCTAACAGAACCGCAGACTGACTGGCTATGTGTTGGAGCCCACTGGGCACGCCCGCACCGGCTCAGGCTCTCCACACGGGCCGCAATCAGAAGGTTTTAGCAGAAGACTTAGCAG
>NW_015548273.1:123400-128300 GCF_001515605.1 Sinocyclocheilus anshuiensis
CCCTCATAGCTGTTTTGTTGATTGAGGGGTGTAACAGAGTATTTGTTAAATATAACAAAAAAAAATTGTGTGTCTGATTGGTCCAGACGCTACATAATTTTTTTGGCCATATCTAGACTTGTTCCGGTATTCGGTGACGCGATATATCACGGTAATGAATATGCACAATATTGTTATCGTGGGCACTTCTAAATACCGTTAATAATTATATATTACAAATTATTCAGAATTTTGAATGCATTTTAAGAATACTTTTCCCATCAACTGGTCAAAATGTATACATTTTTCTGTATTGCTTTATTGCATTTAAATGTTCAGTTATTTTTGTTATAAGTAAAAAGTTATTAAACCTGTTATACTGTATTATGACAGCACTATTTTTTAAACAAAATTTCAATATCGTGATAATACCGTATACCATAATAAAAGCATTAGCAATTAATTGCAACATGAAAATTTGATACCGGCATATCCCTAGCCATATCGCCCAGCCCTAATTTCAGGCATTTTGAACACAACAATGTGTCCTGTGTGAACAGTCCCTCAAAACGGTTTTAAAATCAGCAGTTTTACCTCGAATTCTAGGACAAAATACTTATTTTTAATAGACAACTCTAATCTTACAGGCTGAAAAAGAGGGCAGTCGAGGCAATATCCTTCCAGGATAAGTGATTCTAGGCCTGGGCGATAAAATTGTATCGATATTTATCGATGGTACTCCAAAAAAATTATATTGTGCTTTGTTTTAAAAAAGGTTATAAAAATGTCAATAATTATCGATATCGAACGATATGAAACATTATATCGTTGATACATTTTTTAGCTATATCGCCCAGCCCTACTTTAAGCTTGTGCTTTGTTTTAAAAAAGGTTATAAAAATGTCAATAATTATCGATATCGAACGATATGAAACATTATATCGTTGATACATTTTTTAGCTATATCGCCCAGCCCTTGATTTTTTTCCAATTCTCTCCCTTATTTTTACTTTATTTTAGTGATCTTATGATGATGGATTTATCAGATACTCTATTAATAATAACAGAGTTCCATTTTCTTATTCAAAAGCCTGTTTTCTGTGCTTGAAGCCTGTCAGTATACTGTCACTAAAAAGAGGGCAGGAAAAGCTTTTGTTCAAAGCAAACTGGCTATACACACAGATTACACATCGTTTGGGGTCTGCAAGATTTTTTAATGTTTTTGAAAAAAGTCTCTCATGCTCACCAAGGCCTCCTCACGGTTATCATTAACAGTCCAGGTAGAAATGTGTCTCTTTGTTTCTTGCAGGGTCACGGCTCATTCTTCCTGCCCACACAGAAATAAGCAGTCTACTTCATGTAACGATGATGCCTGGAAAAAAAAATGAAGCCCATTGGTACTTACAGATGGAAATGTGGTTGGAGGAGAGAGGCAATTTCACAGGAAGGTAATTTTATCCTGGCTCACACTTCAGCCGTACACATCAGAGCCACCATCAGCGATCTTTCATGCTATTGTTAGAGCACTGAGTGAAAAGTTACACAAAGGTTACTCCATCAACCATTACAGCCCGGCAAGAAAATGAAGCACACCATGAGAGGGTCTGAAAGAGAGCTACTGATTATAATAATCATTATGAAAATGATGAATCATAGAATGATGACAGGCCTTAATTCTAGCTTCATTCGTATATTCCGTAGAGGCTTTATCAGATCAGATAATTTTTAAAGATGCAAGCTCTTTGCCCTGTGCAGTTTGCACAAATCCCACAATGCATTTTCAGCAGTTTTAATAGCTTCCTTTTAATATACTTTTAATGGACAATTTCAATAGTGAAGGTGTATCAATAAATTTGCCCAGTCTTTAAACGACCAGCTTTTTAGTTGCTATTTAAATTAGACTTCCCAGAAATCATTGCATTAGCACTACCCAGAAGTAGTCCATTTATTTATTTGCTTTTTATAGTGACATTTTAACATACTCCGTAAACTTGTGGCAGACTTCTGCTAACTCTCTAAATTTTGTGACTTACTGAAGTTTTAATTTGGATAGACGGCAACAATCCCCCAGGTCACACTTCCACAACAGCCCTGGAAGATGTGAAATCTAACAGACTTTCTAACAGTGATTCTCAAGTACTTGAATGATAAAAGTGAATCTTAGTCCAACTCTCTCCCACTCATTCATCCATACTTAGCTGAAGAGATACCCAAAAGAGTTTACCCAACGATGAAAGTGCAGTCATCATGTAATCACCCTTAAGTCATCACAAACATATCATGACTTTATTCTTCTGCGGTACACAAATAGACACAAAGATATTTTGAAAATTCTTTTTTCACACAATGAAAACCAATGGGCTCTAATGTTGTTCTAAACAATGACTTAAACTGTATGAACAAATACATTTTTTCTAACACTCTTTCCAAATAATTTATAACTTATTGAAATGCACTACTCTTCAAAACTTTTGGATTACTAAAAAATATATATATATATATATATTTTTTTTAAGTGGCATTTTAAAACATTGATAATAACAATAAATGTTTCTTGAGCATCAAATAAGCATATTAGAATGATTTCTGAAGGATCATGTGACACTGAAGACTGAAGTAAAGTCAGCAGAAAAAAAGGGGGAAAAAAACTTATTCCTTGCAATTTTGAGTTTGTATTGTAATAATATTTCTCAGCAATACTATTTTTAAACAAATAAATGCAGCCTCGGTGAGCATATATAAAAAAAAAATCGTATCAACAAACTTTTGACCCATAGTGTATTTTGCACCATGTCAGTCTAATAAGTCAAATTCATTTCCTCAAAGTCACTTGCCTTATGAGTTACTTCCAATAAATGTCACATGCAAACAATTTAATTTATTTTATGTTTTCAATCAGAGATGGGCATTGAGCTGGCAGCAGGGCTGTGCTCAAATAAAGCTTTATTTGAAAAAAAGTCCTGCACACAGCTCAAAGACAATCTTGAGCATCCTTGTTGGACCTTGACAACGTGAAAATGGAACATGAGTCCACAAAGATTGTGACTAGTTTCTCATGTTTGTGGACAGCCCAGCCATAAGCACGTAGACCCATTCAGCCATAAAGCAGGTCACACAACAAACCTGAGTAACATGTCTCCACCTCTGTGCCCCTTTATCACTGCCTTGACATATTTTTTCCTTTCCTTTGCACCCCTTTCAGTTGTAACTTTGCATTAATAATGCAAACCACATTTATCACCATGAGCCCAGGAGACAGTAGTCTTTCCTGTATATAGAAGCAGTACTTAACAGAGGCGTCACCTGGGAAATATGAGAGCATTTCCAAGGGCTTACTAGATCAAAGGGAATGCAAAAGTAGTAACGGAGTTCTAAACCCTGCCCCTAACTTACGTGAATTATGTATGCTTTGTATGTATGTATGTTTATATATGTATGAATGTTAATGTGCATGTCGGTACTACATATGTGAGTGTATTTTGAGTCCAAAGGGACTTGAGAGTGGATATGAACTGAAACATGAACTTAATATACTACCGCATCTACACAGCTCCATCTTGACTCTCTCTTGCGCATCTACTTTCTGGAGGCCAGCTAAGAAGCCTGATGTACGGTATAATCCGCAGCAGGATTTGATTAAAATCTAAAATATCACCTCACTAGCCTTCAGACTCACTCGGGTGGATGTAAGGGCATTTGAAACAGGCAAACAGCTGGGCACACAGGCGCTTGCTCCAGGGGGGTTCTTCATGGTTGGGAGGAGGGAATTTAGAAGCGACTAACACCACAAAACACCTCTGAATGTGTTGCCGCGCAGTAAGTAAGCTAAGTGGAACAGCACATGGAACTGAAAGTCCTGGGCCTTAAGTGACCTTTTATGAAGGAATAGAAAAAATACTGTAATTATTTCTTTCAGACACAAAATCATTTTCATAACACAACACAACACAACACATAATATAACCGGGTATCTGCAGGATTTTCAAAATCAAATTTAAGACCTTTAAGACCTGCACAATTAAAATGAATACCATATGAGCGGGGTAGCACAATGTCTATGGTAACATATTAAACTGTAAAATGACTGTAAAAACATTATTTACAGTTCAGATACAGGTTTTCACAAAAACAAAACGTTTTACAAAATTATAAATTTCAAATTTAAGCCTTTAAACAATTTAAGAAAAGGGAGGAGTCAAAAGTATCAATTATTATATTAAGCACTTATTATCAATCAATTATTATATTACATAACATATAAATATATCTTAGTGTCTTAATTGTTTAGATTTTTTTAATGTTAAAGACCTTTAAGGACCCGCGGAAACCCTGGTATAGTATAGTATAGTATAGTATAGTATAGTATAGTATAGTATAGTATAGTATAATAATTAGGGGTGCTCCGATCAGGATTTTTGAGGCCAATCACCGATCATAGAAAGCAGTATCTGCCGATACCGATCACCGATACCGATCTTTGTAAAGCCTTCTTTTTTTATAATTTATAACTATTTATAGTGATACTCCAATCAGGATTTTTAGACATTTATTCAGGGCCTGAATTTCATTTTTGAAAATGGGGGGGGGTGGATTTCCCTCTTGTGAGAGGGGAAGCAGCTTTCACACAGGAGTCCACTACTGATCTGTGGCTGTTTACCACAAACACAACATTTATCCATTATTTTGATTTCAAATCCAAACATAGTCACTGAAAATGCTTTTTCAGCATTGCAATTCTTTTTTTTTACACAGTACAGTAATACAATATTTCACAGACATGTTTAAACACAATAAATATAAGCAACACATTATTCAATGCTTTTTACTTTTGCATTTACTTATATATTAAGTTGCTCAAGCAAGTGGCAAAACATTTAAACTACTTTTCTTACGTTATCACAAACTTACCATTGACAGAAAT
>NW_015548273.1:128579-134222 GCF_001515605.1 Sinocyclocheilus anshuiensis
AACACATTAATAATATGCATTTATGGTGTAATTACTAAATTTTCGTGTCAATCCATGTTCATATTTACTGCAAATGATGCGCTGTTACATTAATTCAGCGCTTGCAGCACAGCAAAAATAGACTCGGTGCGGAAACGACGCTTGTGGAACGCACTGCCGGACAGCAACCGTGTGCAGTGTGCACGCTTTATTAATCTGTTAACATGAGTGCAGAAAAATTATGCACCACATTCGCACTGCAAACGGAGCAATGTGAACCTGGCATTATGCGTGTGTGCTGCGAGTGTGCGTGAGCGGATGATCTCTAGAAGAGCGTGCGAGCGCTGAATGGTTACACTGGCAAGAATTAAAAAGTAATGCAATTTATAAACTTTAGTGACGATGTGACACTACCTCGATTGTGCAAGTGACAATTCCTGTGTCAACTGTGCAGCGTGCAGCTCGCCGGTCTTCAGGAGAGCGTGCAAGCGCTGAATGGTTAAACACTAGCAAGAATTAAAAAGTAATGCGATTTATAAACTTTAGTGATGATGTGACAATTCTTGTGTCAACTGTGCAGCTTGCTTATAGACAGACGCGATGTGAGGTGATTTGAAGACATTTGCATATTTTGAGAGAGAGCGCGCATGGTGATTCACTCACGTTGTTTGTGAAATTATGTCTCACAAGGTTTTCAAATTACTTTATAAGTTATTTAATTAAGAAATATGAAGGAGAGTACCTCACCTTCAGCATAATAATTATTTCACCCGCGCCGACAGAGACTGAGATAGTGCCGCTGCATGTCGTGCCAAACCTCTCACGGCAGGTGCGTCATCAGCTTGAGATCGGTCTTTTTATATCGGCCTTTTTCAGGGACCGCCGATCAATCATCCCAACGTGATTATCGGCCGATAGTGATCGGTAGCCGATCAATCGGAGCACCCCTAATAATATATTATATAATATATTTTTTTATTTATTCAGCAAGGATTTGTCTTTTATTCAGCACAGATACATTACATTGATCAAAGTGAGTGACAGTGAAGGTCACACTGAGGTGTTTTGTGGTGTTAGTGGCAAGTGGTGTTAGTCGCTTCTAATTGGTTACACAAGATTAATATTTCAAATAAATGCTGTTGTTTTTAACTTGCTATTCAAATAATATTTCTGTATAAAAGCATCATGAAAAATGCATCAAGATTTCCAAAAATAGTGAACAGCGCAAAATGTTTGATAATATTAATATTCAGCTATTAATATTCAGCTTTGCCAATGTTTCTTGAGCAGCAAATAGTCAAATAAGAATAATTTCTGAAGGATTGTGTGACACTGATGACTCGAGTAATGGCTGCTGAAACTTCAGCTTTTTGCCATCACAGGAATAAATTCCATAATAAAATATATTAAACTAGAAACCTATTATTTTAAATGGTAATAATTATTCTGGATTGAATATATATGGTTGGATCTGATTCTTTGTTCCTGTTTTATTTATGTCGATGTCACAGCTTGCAGATGATCGCTACGCAAAAACTGTGTGCTCTTTAGCTCCACCCACGGCACGGCTCCAGGAGCTCAATTGGTTTTGGAAAGAAGCGGTATCTGTCTTTTATAAATCTGATAAAATGAAAGACTCTTCGGAGAGATGAAGGATGCAATACTACTCTAAAGGTACTCAAGATTAACATGAGATTGGCAGAAACTGTGTGTGTTATGTTAGCTTTTAAAAACAAAATATTTCAGTCCCCAAACTAATGATATAATATAAACGCACTAATAATCTCAGATAATTTGGTTTTTATTTCTTGAAGTGGCACCTGTCACAAAAATGTATTTTTATTCGGGTAGCTTTGCAAGGATTATTCCACATGCAATGTGAGGATTATTCCACGTCAAGTCGAGTCAAGTCAAATTGTTTATTTGACATATGTACAGCAAGGTTTACTGAGCATTGAAATCCAAGAGCCGAGTCTCAAACACTGGCAGTTCCTGCAATTGTGCAGACAAGCCTGACACTCAGGATGTAGACAGACATTTAGTATGTAAACACAAAGTTAAATAACATACGGTATATGTATGTCTTATTTGAATCATTCATGTCACTTTCATCAGTGAGGATCGGATCGGATCATTCTTACAGTTTCCATCTTCTTTCAGACTATCATTCTTACAGTGCCATAAAATATGTATTACAGAATCAGAATGAGCTTTATTGCCAGGTATGTTAACACATACGAGGAATTTGTTTTCTGAGTGTGTGCAACAGAATGACAGTGACAGAACAAAAAACACAGATAATAAAAAATAAAAAATAGAACAAGTAAATAAGGAATACCTTACAGTGCCTTTTACAGTTACTACCCATATACAGGTATAATTTACCTGTACCGTCCCTAACTAAGCTGGGAAGATTGTCTGTGCAAACAATGCGTGGCAGTGATATTTTGCATCACTTATGTTGCGAAGAAACAAACAATAAGAGCCTTTTCTAATGTCTCTTTACCTTGGCACAGCTTTGCTTTTGCTTCTGGCTGTAGGCAGTTTCCATCAAAGGGGAAAGAGGCCTCTGCCTTCACTGTGTTTAGGAAATATCCTTATGCACATGCACATCCTTATGCCGCTGAAAGAAGCATGATCTATAACTATAGATAATCATATTTTTCACGTACACTGGGTTTAATCATCTTTGGATTCAGAAGATTTTCTAATACGAGTCTCAGTGTGAACACCATGTACCTACTGTTTCCGGTTATCACTCATTCCACTAGTTTCTTCAAAAGCATGAAGGTTTTCTTAAAATATTTAGTGCAAGCCAGACCAAAGACAAATAGCAGTAATACCATCTGTGGGAAACTGTTATGATTGCATGCCTTCTGGTTTCTTATCAAATCATGAATAGCTATAATGCTGGTAAATGTTTAATGTATGGGATTATATGGGTCTTTATGAAATAATATTTCTTACTGCAAAAATCTTTTTCTCAATCAGGATTTTGTCTCATTTCACCTCAATTTATTATTAAATTAAAAACAGACAAACATTCAAAAATCTGATATGAATTTTCTAAGCATAAATCACACTAACCTGTTCAAATCAATAATAATAATAATAATACACTTGTAAGATATGTTTATGATATTAAGATGTTTTAATATATTGAAACTATTAAATATCATTACATTTGACTAAGTAAATTCATTTATTTTAAGTACATACAATTTTACTAGGAAAACAAAAAAAAAAACTTACTTGAGAATAAAAATAACATTTAGGATATTTGTATTATATTACTTTTATTATATAGTTATTATATTGAAATTATGTTAAATACAATTATGTGTATTGTTAAATAGTACCAAATTTTACTACACAGGAAAATTATTTTGTTTTAAGCATGATACTGGAAAAACAGAAAAAAACACTGATAATTCACTGATACTTTTTTTTTTTATTAGTATTGCTGGATTCAGAAATACTGGATTCTGTCCTTATATTTAAACTACTAATGTATGATCTCCCTCTCAGTTCTGTTGAATTAAATGGTAAATTATTATTTACACTGCACTGTGTCCTTTTCATTTTGTCATGGTAGTTTTACACCACAGAGTGCTGAAATAATTGGGGCATGTTAACTGTACTTCTGGTGACCTATATGTATTTACACTGACAGGCTATTTGTATTTGCTGTACTCTGCTGAGTCAGTGGACCCGTTTGTATGCGTTATATGCCATGGAAAGGGCAGATGCTAAAAAAGGAAGTAGATCATTGCTTCAGTCAACCTGGTATGTACACAATGACATTCCAGTTTAAAATACAATATTAACTTTTTGGGGATTTTGTTTAATGGAGTAAAGTCATGAAAAAGCATACCAAATTGCTCTAAGTTACAGTAAATCTCCATTTGAACTCCTGCCATGGAATGAGAGGGGCCAACAGGGTAAAAATAACAATAAAGAGCTATTGATCATCTAAGCCTGAAGAATATTTGGAGCTCAGAGTAATGAGAGGGGCACCTTGCCATGGACACTCAAGGACTTGAACATAGGACATTGTCTGATCAGGTTTTATTGCTCATGATGAGAACACAAAGCCAGCACTTGCCCAGCGACACAAAGTGGGAACAGTTTAGCAGCTCAGTTGGCCTGTCAGAATGGTTGAGATTGCTTTCCCCCGGTAACCTATAATAGAGGTATATCTCTTAGTTCCACTGAGAACAACTGCAATCTTTTGCTTTCATTGTCACTGTATTTCAGTCTTTTTGGGCCTCACAAACTCCAGTCAATTAGCAGCATAGGATCCATCTGAGCTTTCCTACTCCCAGACTGACACTGACAGACACACACGCAAGCAGACACACGTGCAGGGACAGATTATGACGTCTGATTGTGGTTGGCACAGATGCGTCACAGCAGGTCTAGCCTGGAAATAGGGCTCAATGTCAAAGTTCCACCGGCACTACATCTTCCACAGCACTGCTGACACCTGGGTGGCCCATCACACATAATTTAAAAACACAAATAATATTCTAATAATATTGAATATGAGTAATGAATTTGACAAAATTTAAAAACTTGATGCAAAACATGCCTAAAACATCTGAATGGAACACCCAAAAATTCACAAAAATTACATCCAAAAGATCCACCAAAAATGATCATTCTGTCATAATTTACTCACCCACATTGTTAGATTTTACTGTATTTGGCTGAGCAGTGGTTTGGGTGGCTCGCCAATGTATTAGATTTCTCTAATACGTAAAATAAGTAAGCTTGACCACAGTTCTTGTGGGGAGAAGAAGGTATTTATTGAAGGTAGCAGTGTTGCAGGTGTTCAAAAGTGATGTTATCTTGTCTGTCTTCAAAATATTTTAACCCTTATAAGAATCTTAGCTTCTCCCAAAGTTTTGTCTGTCTATGAGACAGAAATTTACATCTGAAGACAAAAGGGCTACAAAAAAATAGATCCTGTTAGGGCCTTCCGCTGGAGATCCTGCAATCTACAAGATGTTCCTGAGGAATGCTGTTCCTTTGTTATTCTAATAGGTTGTTTGCAATCACGTGATTCTGATGACGCGCGAAATGCAGCTGGAGCGCAGGAAGTGATTTTTCTCCATAGAAATCACTAGCAGAAACTCCAAATGCCAGTGTTTTGCATTGTTTATGGATGCTCAAATCGGACAAACCGAGAAACCACAAGGAGCTTTTATCGTGTACCAAAATGTGTTGCTCATAAGGGGGGAAAATTCAAGAATTTGACTGAAAAACGCTGGAAAAAGTGGCTTGTAAACCTGTGTCTGCAGTCGGGAGGAGCGAAGCCGGATAATGCTCGTGTGTGCAAATGGTTAATATAAGATAATATATTAAAATATTAATAAAGAAATAAATAAATAGATACAGGGTGACAGTCAGAATTCACTGAATGCTAAACGCCACACATAGACACGATGTAAATAAGATATTGTTTGCAGTTCACGGAATCGTGAGATTGCGATAAATTGAAGTGAGTGACAGCTTTTTAGTGATTAACGTTAGATGAAAGCGCTATTTGCTCGCTTTCTAGGCAGGCTATAATCGATTCAGAATTTAAATAAAAGTTGTTTTACGTGCTGCTAACAGGACCAACAGCCACATACCCTGCAACTTACATGCAGCAAAGTTTAA
>NW_015548273.1:134438-138016 GCF_001515605.1 Sinocyclocheilus anshuiensis
TTTTTAAACTAAATTGAAATACTTGCCTGCCATGGAGGCGGTGGATATAGGCCAAGCAACTAACCCTGATTGTAAACAAGCTATTTCGAAAGTGAATCCCGTATTTATATGAGGGATGTGGAATATATGTCACTCCTGAAACTTTGCTGCATGCAAGTTACAGGGTATGTGGCTTTTGGTCCTGTTAGCAGCACGTAAAACAAAACTTTTATTCAAATTCTGAATTGATTATAGCCTGCCTAGAAAGCGAGCAAATAGCGCTTCCATATAATCACTAAAAAGCTGTCACTCACGTCAATTGATCACAATCTCACAATGTTCGTTTATAATCAGTGAAGCTCTCTGAACTGCAAATAATATCTTATTTACGTGTCTACGTGTGGCGTTTAGCACTGAGTGAATTCTGACTGTCACAATGCGTGCGTGAGAAGTGGCAGCCCAATATCTTTATAAATATCTATCCTATAATAACCATTTACACGCACGAGCATTATTATATAATATCACACGAGCTTCGCTCCTCCCGACTGCAGACACAGGTTTACAAGCCACTTTTTCCTGCGTTTTTCAATCAATTTCTTGACTTTTCCCCACTTATGAACAACACATTTTCGTACACGATAAAAGCTCCTTGTGGTTTCTCGGTTTGGCCAATTTAAGCATCCATAAACAACGCAAAACACTGGCATTTGGAGTTTCTGCTATTGATTCCTACGGAGAGAAAAATCACTTCCTGCCCTCCAGCTGCATTTCGCACGTCATCAGTGACATCATGTGCAAACAACCTATTGTATGGACCAGTTGGTTCACACCTTTACAGTTTCTGTTGATTGCATCTGAGGCACAGTCACAATGTAGCCTAGTAAATGCATCTGAACTGAAATACACAATCTTTCACACATTGAGCATGTTTACATGCACACCAGTAAGCTGATAACTCACAAATATCAGCTTATTAAAATAACCAGTGTTCCCCGTTTACATGCACATCAGTAACCTGACAACGCAAGTAAGCTGCGTTTACATGACTTCATTAATAAATCAAGTTATTTCCCTATAGTGACATCAAAATATAATCATTTGTGTATCTGACTCAGAGTATTCTACACATTTGTCAGTTGTGATGTTAAATTAAGCTTGCAACATGTCAACTTGCAACATGTCAGGAAACTTACAGCTCATATATTATCCTCTTATGCAGTTATAAACGCAGTATTGTGACTGAACCACTTTTACTTCTGCTGCACGAGATGGGAATACATTTTCATCATTTTCTGAGTCATGAAAAAGTCTGCTTTTGTGGTATATTTCCTTCTTTCTTTACTGCAAGACGTTTGCTCGGTCTAGATGCGCTTAAATCTGCACTAACGGTGCGTTCCTGTCACGTATCACACATGCGCACTTCAATAAGCTGACAGAAAGCGGGTTATTGCGTTTAAATGCCATGCGAAATCGGAGTAAGAGGCAAAAAACTACCCGTTGCGACCGGTGTATGCTTATGCTGTTTATGACCTTACTCTGATAAAAGAAAACGGGTTACCGCGTTTTCGGCTTATTAAAGGGATAGTTCACCCAAAACTGAAAATTCTGTCATCATTAAAAAAAATACTATGGAAGTCAATGGCAGCCACCAACTGTTTGATTACCAGCAATCTTCAAAATAGCTTCTACTAAGAATGTGCATGCAAACATGCTCATTGTTTGAAAACGAACTAACCAACCAACCAACCAACCCTCATGTTGTCCATTGATTTTTTTTTGTATGGACAATCCCATTACAGCTTTAAATTTTTAGGTGAACTATCCCTTTAAGCGTATGAAAAAGTATCCTGTCCATTTAAAACTTGTCCTTTCTTTTACTTCCTGTACTTCCGGGATGCTGGCATGTCTGGGATGTTTGAGCCCCATTAGCAATCTTTGCATTTCATTTTATCCACATTGTCCATAATAGCTTTGCCTATAAATAAAAATCAGGTATTAATTAAAGAGTGTCCATTTCCTTGCCCCCCTCATTCCAGGTTCTACCAACACCCACATCATCTCAGAGCTGGAATGTGATTATGGAGTTTTCCCACGATCCCCCCACTACCATTAGTGCCACGTTCTGATAAACTCCATTACTTTCAGGTGACTGATAGATATCTACAATCCTCTCAGACAGAGGGAGCGGTGACAGAAAGGGGGAAGAATTCTATTCTTCTTCTCTATTGTCTTTTTTCCATTTATTTCCATCTCCAAGTTTAAGACCCTGTGTCATTCTACAACAGGGTGAGATAAAGACAGAAGCACATATATTTTAGAGGAAAAGTTGTAAAGTTGGAACCTACTTGTGCTATTTAAAAAATAAATAAATATAAACCATTCAAATGTAGCATGTATACAATTTGTTAAATTAAATAAAACTTATTTACTACAATTTTTTTTTATTTCTTTGATTTATTTTAAATTATATATCGTGATTTTAATGTGACTGCAATTAATATCTGCAGATTTAAATAAACTACAATTTCAAAAGGCAACAGATTTAAATTAATACTCAAAATAGCACTGTGGATCTAGAGAAGAGCCTTTCTAAACCACATCACGATGTACAATTATTGAGTCAGAGCCTCTTTATAAATTAGATATGAAAGCAGTTGCTTTAGAGGTTTAAGAATAACCTTTTATGAAATAATACAGCAGCAGTAAAGGTCTGGCGCTCCTGGCATCTGTATGTAAATGCCATACGGTATGTCTCTCTCTCTCTCACACACTCTTTGTATTGCTTTCTCTCTTAGCTGTTTAGCTTTACTCTTTTGCCAGCAAGACTGATACGCAATGCTGTCAACCAATACTTAGAGGATTCTGTTTACCTGGATCAGCCAGGAAGCACATTGTGACCCCATAAAATGAGGGCGCTAAATTACTCTCTGTGTTTTGAGGTACATGAGAATAGGTGAGGAGAGGTGACGTGCACTGAGACGGTGACAGGTGATAATGTGCAGCATGCCAAGTCTTGTGGGAGGAGAAGTATGGTACACCCATCCCGGCACCTTCAGCTGGTAATGAGAAATGACAGATCACACCCCCACAGACCCTTCGTGTCTCACACATTTCACACTCTATGCTTTGCCTTTCCTCCCCATATGCCAGGGACTTTTCTGCTTTATAGGAGTGTGTTCAAAACTCATTCAAGCCCATCTAAAAAGTAGGGCTGTGCAAAAAAATCTAATGCGATTTTCATGCGCATCTCGTCAGTAAAGCCGCTTCTGTGATTAGTAGTAAATCTCCAGCACGTGCTTTCAGATGGAGTGGCATTTACTACACAGAGCCTTACACTGTAAAAATGATTGTGATTTTAACAGTAAAAGACTGTAAAAATGCAACAGTGAAAACCTGTTAACTGGTTAACAGTAAGTTTCCATACTATATACCAGGGGTGGCGAACTCAAGTCCTGGAGAGCAGCAGCCCTGCAGAGTTCAGCTCCAACCCTAATTAAAACTCACCTGCCTGTAGCTTCCTAATAACCCTTCAGACCTTGATTAGCTTGTTCAGGTGTGTTTGATTAGGGTTGAAGCAAAACTCTGCAGGGCTGCGG
>NW_015548273.1:138262-139179 GCF_001515605.1 Sinocyclocheilus anshuiensis
CGTTCACCACCCCTGCTATATACGGTGAATAAATGTAATTACATTTAATGTAATTTTACAGTAAAGTACTGTTAAAAATATGTTTTTTGGAAGTGAAAAAGAAAAAAATCGTTGTGTAAATTGGCACGAATTCCCTGCATGACACTTCATATTTGATGCTTTTATGTTGAAATAACATGTTTCTTCTTAGTTTTTTCTTATGAGTTGTGTACATTAGGGTTTAATCTTACATCTAATGTTGTTAAATTAATGTTTATTGCATATTGTCACCATGATGGGGTTTAGTGTTTGTGTGAATGACACTGTGCACCTTCTATATAAAAGTATTGCCCAAACGGGGACTGGAAGCGTTTGCAGACTGCTTGAGAGTAGAGATGGTCAATTTTGGAGTTAAGGTAAGGCCTTAGTCATTCACTGTAAAAAATGATTGTGATTTTAACAGTAAAAGACTGTAAAAATGCTACAGTAAAAACCTGTTAACTGGTTAACAGTGAGTTTCCATACTATATTCAGTGAATAAATGTAATTACATTTAATGTAATTTTACAGTAAAGTACTGTTAAAAATATGTTTTTTGGAAGTGAAAAAGAAAAAAATCGTTGTGTAAATTGGCACGAATTCCCTGCATGACACTTCATATTTGATGCTTTTATGTTGAAATAACATGTTTCTTCTTAGTTTTTTCTTATGAGTTGTGTACATTAGGGTTTAATCTTACATCTAATGTTGTTAAATTAAAGGGGTCATAGATGTTGCTAAAAATAACATTATTTTGTTCTAAAAGCGAGGTCTGCTCTGATTGGCCAGATATCCAGTGCGTTGTGATTGACCGAATACCTCAAGCATGTAACGGAAATGTTACGCCCCTTACCATACTGTGATGCCGTGTCCCGGCGCGACGAGACAAAAACATTAAA
>NW_015548273.1:139451-139806 GCF_001515605.1 Sinocyclocheilus anshuiensis
AACTTTACAGATCTTCTTTATGCACCAAGAGCTTGTAACACTCCAAAGAGAAAGGAAAAATTGAAATCACATCATATGTCCCCTTTAATGTTTATTGCATTATTTCAGTATCATGTGTGCCACCATGATGGGGTTTAGTGTTTGTGTGAATGACTCTGTGTGCACCTTCTATATATAAAAAAGTATTGTCATCCTCAGCTCGTAGAAAAGCTGTTTGTGATGAGCTTTGGTTCATCATGTGACTTTCTCATCACCACCAGTTTTTGGTGGTTATCAGTCCATTACAATGGTTCAAAACAGATATTAACACTTCAATATGTTGGTTTATTAACATTACATCAGTTAATGAAATACG
>NW_015548273.1:143046-145280 GCF_001515605.1 Sinocyclocheilus anshuiensis
CGTTTTAGGTAGGCGTGGTTGACTCTTAACTTTTATAAAGAATATCTCTTTGGATTTGAGACTTTAGTCTTTGCAACTTTACAGATCTTCTTTATGCACCAAGAGCTTGTAACACTCCAAAGAGAAAGGAAAAATTGAAATCACATCATATGTCCCCTTTAATGTTTATTGCATTATTTCAGTATCATGTGTGCCACCATGATGGGGTTTAGTGTTTGTGTGAATGACTCTGTGTGCACCTTCTATATATAAAAAAGTATTGTCATCCTCAGCTCGTAGAAAAGCTGTTTGTGATGAGCTTTGGTTCATCATGTGACTTTCTCATCACCACCAGTTTTTGGTTGTTATCAGTGCAATACAATGGTTCAAAACAGATATTAACACTTCAATATGTTGGTTTATTAACATTACATCAGTTAATGAAATACAGTATTTTATTGTGAATTTAAGTTAAGTCTGTAAAACCTAAAATGTTGCTACCATATTTGTTATGGTGAAGTTCTGGCAACCACAGCTGCCGGTATTTTACCGTAAATGTCAATTTTTTTTACAGTGTAGTTCACTGACAAGCTACACAAAATCGCGTTCATAATCGGCAATGAATCGCCTGCGATTTTGAACGAGATTTTGCGTAGCTTTTCAGTGAACTATGGCTCTGTGTAGTACATGCCGCTCCATCTGAAAGCATGTGCTGGAGATTTACTACTAATCACAGAAGTGGCTTTACTGACGAGATGCACATGAAAATCGCATTCGATTTTTTGCACAGCCCTACTAAAAAGTTGCGTTGATGAAATCAGTTCATGTTGCAACAGGTTTACATGAGAGACAACTGAGGCATCTTTGAGGACCCTTGCACTTCAAAAAGTTAATTATTTTTTAAAAGGGTGCAGGTTGCGCATCACTAGAGGACCAAAACTGAAAAAAAAAATTATATTTGTGGCATTGTGAGAGATGCAGGCTAGTTTAAAACTTAACACTATGATGTTGGAGTTGCTAAGCTTTTCTAGTGATTGCTAGTTGGTTGTTAGGTTGTTCGTGAAGGTTATTTGCAGGGCTAGGCAGATTTAAGAATTGGCTCCCTTGTAATTTATGAGATGGAATTTGAATCGAAATGGTCACACCCCAGAGGAAGTTACATTGGAAGAAAATTTATCAAAATATTAGAATGATTTCTGAAGGATCATGTGACACTGAAGACTGGAGTAATGATGCTGAAAAATCAGCTTTGCCGCACTGGATAGCTGGCCAATCACAGCACACCTCGCTTTTTCAGACCGATGAGCTTTGTAAAAATCGACGCGTTTCAAAAAGGCGGGGCATAGAGGAGAAACAATAATGTACAGTATGTAGAAAATAATGTTTTTTTTACTTTAAACCGCATAAACACATTTCATTACACCAAATACACAAAATAATGTTCTTTTTAGCAGCATCATATGACCCCTTTAAAATAGAAAAACTTTATTTTACATCATAATAATATTTCACAATATTATTTTTTTTGCTGTATTTTTGATCAAATTGATGAGCAGCCTTGATGAGCATAAGAAACTCCTGTAAAAAAACATTAAAAATCGTTCTGATCCCAAACTTTTGACCGGTAGTGTATATGTAAACAATTGCAAACAAGGTTGTCAAACCATCATTCAAAGTTTCTCTTGATTATTCTTTGTGTTAAAAATTATATTACATTGAATTTCAGGTAATTTTAACTTCATTAAAATAGCAATAAAATAGCAATTCTGTTTGTTAACTCAATTCAAATTTAGGAGCCCCTCTCTATAGTTCTATGACATTTCTGTGCTCATAAGACATAGTAAAACAGATTATTTATGTATGTATTTATTTTTTATTTTTGTCTTTTGAAGTTTTATCAGCCTTCAGGCAAAATGTCATCACTTAAAATAGGAATCATTCATGGTATCATTCAGATCCAGCACCAACGATTCAGGACGAGTTACGTGCCAAAGATTTGGATTTAAGAACAATAATAAGTACAACCAATATCAATAGTGATACTTGTATACTCATGCACAACTAATTACTATTTTCTAACATTTTTAACAAGCATGCCTCATCCTCCATTGTTTTCTAAATTCAAAACAGTGTTTCTCCAAGGTTTTCAATAGTGATTACTCATGCACAACTAATTACTATTTTCTAACATTTTTAACAAGCATGCCTCATCCTCCATCCTCCATTAAATTCAAAACAGTGTTTCTCCAAGGTTT
>NW_015548273.1:146267-160053 GCF_001515605.1 Sinocyclocheilus anshuiensis
ATTTATTTTATCTCACAATTCTGACTTTTTTCTCGCAAATGCAAGTTTATATCTCCTAATTCGGACTTTATAACTGGACTTAACTCAAAAATAGTGAGTTTGTCAAATCTGAGGGAAAAAAAGCCAGAAGAGCCGAGGGGAAAAGAGAATGACGAGTTGTTTTTCTTTAGTAGAGTAGATTAACTTTATTTTTAATGAAGATCCAGACTGCGTCAGCAAGAACTTGGTCCTTTGCTCACTTCATTTTACCATGGATTTGTTTACAAACAAGGCACAATTCGACACAGGATTTTCAGAAAGATTGAAACTAATAGATGATTCTGTGCGACTATTTTGGATCCGACAGTAATGTCGCACCACACAAGTGTGAGTAACTGTTTTTATTACATGGTCACTATTGCTTTGCCTGTTATTACAGATAGTTTAAATATGAGTATTTTCCAACGCACACTCTCTGTCCGCTGGTGGGAGTGTGCTCACCTGTGTGTGCTCATCGGGGCGGAACTCCACTGAGTGCGATACAAAGAGCAGAGGACAATTGTAAGAACGCGTCACGCGACCATGTAGCGACAGAAAGGACATGCCGTCGTGTAAATAAGATAAATAACATAAGGCTATTTAGCGCGACGCCCCCCTAATATAATGGCAAGGGAAACACTGCAAACCATTAGCTGTTATTTTGAACAGCTGCTCAAAGGCACCACAGAGCCAAATTATGTCATTTTTAACATAAAACGTGGCATCACCTTTAAACGTTACAATATCAAATTGATCTCAAACTGAAAACAAAACTCCAGTGTATCTGATTAAAATTCTACACAGGCTTGAAAGTGCAAACAGGGATTCCTGAAATTCCTTGAGCCTTCACTGAGGTGCAAAGAGAACACTGAATGTCCACTATTACGCACCGGTCCAAAGCGTTAATCATACGTTTCTGGGGAAAGGGCCTGTCGTATTCACTAAACGGCCAATTAAATCACTATGAACTTCTCTGACCATTTTCTCCCAGTCAAGCCACTGGAGGAGCAACTCGTCCTGGCAGTAAACCTGCCAGTACCCACCCAATCAATTCCCAGCTAATCACATCACATTAATCAAATCCAAAATAAGAAGCAAATAAATACAACGAATGCCACAAGTCAGGCTAGAGGAAGAAGGCCTCTCCGTGCGGACCCCAATAAATCCTTCCTCATCAAAACAAACTCACAGTGTTGGGTTTCACTTCATTGAGGTTTGTGGAGATAAGTAGCTACAAAAAGGCTCTCTCGTGTTGCTGTCGTGGGCTTTGTAATGGAGCTCTAATGTAATTGCCTTTACCGCTTCATCATAGCTGGTCCATAGTACTGCTTTTATCAGCTCTGTCAACACAGTCTCTGTGTGCTGAGCATTTTTATGTAACCATCCAATGCCTTCAAAAACAGGCAATGGATCAAACTGTCAGGCAACGTGTGTGCGGCGCTACTGATTTTTTGATAGAGCTAATGTTATTTGTACATAAAAGGGGACCTCCAAATTCTCAGTTGTAGAGAGTGCTGGGAAAAAAATCTCAAAGATACATGCTCGAATAAAGGTTGAAATGAGTGTGTGAGGGATCAGGCTAAAAACACAGAAGTAGAGCTCAGAGATCAGCAAGAAGAGGATGTAAACAGATGTCTGTGATGTATGAAGAATACCAAACGCTCAGAATAGCGCAGTACAGCTTCAGCCTCAGAAATCCTATTTACCACTGCATGCTGAGCAACACGCCACATTGTCTCTGAGAGCACGGTACATTGTGTATGGTTGTACGTGTGTGTGTGTGCGTGTGTGTGGAGGAGGACAGATAACGAGGTGCTGGTTGAGTGGTCTCGCCCGCGCGGGTGCCCTGCACAGGCCTCTATCGGTAATG
The DNA here is from genome assembly GCF_001515605.1 of Sinocyclocheilus anshuiensis. Classification (NCBI taxonomy): domain Eukaryota; kingdom Metazoa; phylum Chordata; class Actinopteri; order Cypriniformes; family Cyprinidae; genus Sinocyclocheilus; species Sinocyclocheilus anshuiensis. Next base: position 148,156 of record NW_015548273.1, read on the forward strand.
ACTTTCTCCTCACCTCCTATCGACACAAGTGTTGAGTGTGTACAGAACAGAGAGACAGCAGCAGAAAGATGTGCAGGAAGACGCCTATATTTAACAAACCTTTTGACATGTTTGTGAGCCTTTGTGAACCTATGTCTTTGTGTAAAATGGTGTGTGTGGGTGCAATAAAAAACACCCCGGGACCTATAGTTTTTCATTCTTTTGTGATCCATGGAATAAAAAGCTATATAGGTTTGGAACAACATGAGGGTGAGTAAATGATGACAAAATATTCATATTTGCGTCAACTATCAATAACCATAAATAAATTGAGTTTTTATAGTATATTAAGAATAGTATTGGGATTTATTACAAGTATAGTATTAGGAGCTGCTCAAAAAGGTTACCCACTAAGATAGAAATAAATAAAACAGAACGCCATAACAATTAAATATTTGTGATTTATGTTCAATTACAATTTTATGAAAATAAAATAAAATAATTGGGAGCTTTAAAAAAAAAAAAAAAAGTTACCCACTAGAAAGAATAAATAAATTAATTAATTAAAAAATAAACATAAAAGTAGAATGGACAGTGCCCTTTCTTACTATAACATACATATATAAACAATATAAACAACATGCAATGGCCCTTTTTTCCCCTTATCAATCAGAAGTAATCTTTATTCAGATATTCTTGCCTGAAAGTATTGGTATGGTCATCATAGTGGAGTGTTAAAGGTTTATGATTGATTGGTATTGCCGTCCCTTCAGCAAGGCACACAGGAAGTGTATGAGGATCAGTATGTCACTCAAAGCACACAATTCAGAGAGTATCAGGAGCACCATCAGGCTCTTCTCTCTAATCTCTCGATAACTCGGCTCAATGTTTCCCAACATCTATATATCTCCTGCATCGGTTCCTTACTTTCACAAGAATTGACCTCTCTCACAACAGCAAATATCACATTGTTCATCAATAGATCTATCTATTCAGTTTAATTACAAAGGACATTTGAAAATAATGTTTAGCTGAGAGAATAATCACAAAATGAATCATACATAAATAAAATTCCATCATATAGTAAAGTTTTTTTTTCAAAGAACATATTTAGAATTAAGTTTATTTTTGTTAGTAGCTCTCTATCAAGCAGAAATTGTGAATATAAATTCCGCAAACACTTCATGTCAACATTTACAAGATCACATTAAGATTAATTTGAATATTAGGTGGGTGACGCACGCCTGCGCTGCGCCGTGCCCAACGATGAGTCATAACCCGACACCCTTTTATTTGACTGCACTGACAAAAGCATTTGTGGAAACTGTGCTCTCCTGTATGCGCGAGCTCGGTGCCATCAGCACTGCTTAATAAAGACGCTATCAGCACAGGGCCTGCCATAGCTCAGCATAAGATTGACGGGGATGGGGAACAAAGACACCATCTCTCATAACGTAAACATCGGCTGACATTTATCATGAGAAGTGTCTGTCCCTGAAACTGCAGAGAGATAAGGTCGAGTAGGAACCGGGTAAGGCCGACTACTGCAGCTACTCAAAATGTTTCATTAATCTGTAAAGGGACAGTTCACCCAAAAATGAAAATCCAGACATCATTTACTCACACTCATGATGTTCCAGACCGGTGTGACTTTTCTTTTGTCCATGGAGCACAAAATGTACATTTTTGAAGAACATCCTGGACACGTTTTTTTCAAAATAATGCTCAGGAATACTAAATACTGGCAGAACTGTTTTATCTTGGGGGATGTATCCCTTTAAATTAATATTACGTGTTTAATATAGTTAAGCTCAATTGATTGATAGCATTTTGGCATATTGTTGATTACCACAAAAAAAATTCCAAGTTGTCTCTCCTTTTCTTAAAAAAAAAATAAAAAAATAAACTGGGTTACAATGAGGTGCTTACAATTTGTAATAGTCCCAATCGGTTAAAGGAACAGTTCACTTAAAATGAAAATTTTGCTGAAAATGTAGGCCTACCTGTTTCTTCATCAGAACAGAATTGGAGAAATTTAGCATTAAAGTGAAAGTGACGTGACGTGTGGCCAAGTATGGTGACCCATACTCGGAATTAGTGCTCTGCATTTATCCCATCCAAAGTGCACACACACAGCAGTGAACACACACACACTGTGAACACACACCCGGAGCAGTGGGCAGCCATTTATGCTGCGGCGCCCGGGGAGCAGTTGGGGGTTCGGTGCCTTGCTCAAGGGCACCTCAGTCGTGGTATTGAAGGTGGGAGAGAGCGCTGTACATTCACTCCCCCCACCTACAATCCCTGCCGGTACAAGACTCGAACCCGCAACCTTTGGGTTACGAGTCCGACTCTCTAACCATTAGGCCACGACTTCCCGTGGTCATGCGGTATCTGAATTACATCACTTGCTCACCAATGGATCCAATGTAGCGAATGGGTGCTGTCAGAATGAGAGTTCAAACAGCTGATAAAAACATCACAATAATCCACAAGTAATCCACATGAATCCAGTCCATTAATTAACATCTTGTAAACTGATTATGGCATTTTAAGTTTAAAATGTTGCTTCCAGTTAAAATATAATCCATAATATATAGTAACACTTCCTTCAGTGAAAAAGTCCAACCCCTGTTGCCCTCTCACATCAAAATCCACCAACATATGTGTTTAGAACTGGTTAGGACTGTTTTTACTTATAAACAGTGCTTATTTGTCTCCTGATTTACTTTTTCTCTGAAGACAAGAATATTATTGATAGAAGACTCATATTTTGGCAGAGGCAATGGATTAAAGTTGAAAATGTCTTAATGATGAATTTGTTTATTGGAAACACAGCAAATTTTGTGCTACATGTTTGTGTAGCAGCACAAACATTCTAGGCAATATTAAGTAGATTGTAAATGTATGGTCTCCACCACGACCATGCGATCGGGTCGTCCACAGAGTCACCATTACTTATTCTCTCTGTGCACTCAGAGTCTTGCTTGATGTGATTGACAGGAGCAGTGATAATGGATTTTAGCCATGTCAGTGTGCTTTAATACTTTATTACGGATCTGTAATTGATCAATGAGTTCCGTGCAAGTTTGATTATTACCAAATGCTTCCCTTTGTTATTTTCCATGGTTTTTGATAGCGGCATGTGAGCATGAACATATGGTCACATCAGACAAGCTCACACACTCTGCATAACCAAGCCAATTACAGTGATAACCAAGCTAATAAGGCACGTGTTGCTCCATTTCAAACGCACAGGAAACGCACCTGCAGCAACCACAAGTCAGACCACAGTGGGAGCGAGTGAAAGGTGTGCGGTATCTGAAATACAGAAACATTTTCTGCTGATTATAGTTGTCTTTGAAACATTTACATTGACCTTCTATCTCTGTAAATGCTAAAAAGCATTAATGCAATTAGGTACAGTAATCCAAGATCATGCATGATGGCACTAAGTGCCTCATCAGAGCCGTGTCTGTCATTCACTTGAAGATGAGCACTTACGGTCTTATCTTCATTGTCAGTGTGCATATCTTCAATCTAAAGCCTCTTTGCTGTATTCCTGGCTCTCCTGATTAGAAACTTCTTGGCCACTTCCATCATGTTCTCCAGATGTTCCTTGAACCGTAAATCTGCTTTGCCTAAATTGTGATTTCAGTGAGCAAAGCTGAAATGCTAAACTGTGCATGTGAATGTGCTCTCTTTTAGCTGCTGTTTGTGATCTTCTGTTGTGTTTTGCCTTGTTTTCTTGTCTTTATTTAAAATGGTGCCCTCCGCCCCAGATCCTAAAAATGAATAACAGAGAATTATGCAGCTCAGGGACAAAGCAAACAAACACAGGTGTTTCTTAACAGTCTTGACAAGGAAGGTGAACCTGTGTTGATATCCACATCTGGTAAACAAGGCTACAAGAAAGCTGTTGTGTTAACAACTAATGCTTCATTAACCATGCTGCTTTTTACTTATTTCCCCCATTTTACACAGCCAGTTATACCATCACCATAAAAATTGGTTGGCAGAAATTCACTGTTAAAATATAGTGCCAGTTACAGAAATGTATTTATCCATATATATATATATATATATATAAAAAATAGATTTCATGTAGGTTAGTATATTAATTTATATACTTTACTGAAATTGTGTCATAATATCAGATAATCTATTTTCATTAACTGATATAATTATAATAAATTTGAATAAATATAAATATGAATTACATAATTAGATTTGTGTATCGTAAAATAATGCAATGAATAATAAACATACAATGTAACAATAATTTAATGTAATGTGTAATGTACATCATAAAGTATTTATTATTACCGTTTATTAAAACTACTTAGTAAAATTACTACAGTAAACAAGACCCAAAATACATGGTAAGACATCAATGTATATGGTAATGTAATTTTATTGTGAAATACTTTAAATATTACATTCCAAAACAAAAAAAATAAATAAAACTTCACAATAAAATTACATTAACTTTTGTTTACTCTAGCATTTATTAGCAAACTCTAAATAAATATAATTATTTTTGATATGTACTTTAAGGTTTACAAAAAAAAACAAAAAACAATGAACAATCTCCCCCTAAACAAGATTCTCTCAGATCCATTTAGCCAAAAGATGTTATTGAGAGCAATTTTCTCCCAGTGAGTATTTTACTCAATGGTAATAGGTTCTCTTCTACTGCTGCACTTAAACTCTCAGTCTCTGCAAGGAGCACTCAGTCTCATCTGTCGTAGTGCATTGTGAGCTTACCCGCTTCCATTTGGAAACATGTCAATACAGCTAAGAACAGGCCTGGCAAAGCACTGAAGCAAGGCCTTGCCATTTCTGTCAGCCTGGCTGAAGTGATACAACTAAAAGTGTGAAACAACAGTAAGTGCAATATTTCTGCTTGGCCCACATTGAATAAGAGAGGCCAGTAAACATAAGACTGTGAAAGCAGTCATTCATTTTGAACTCAGGAGCAGATTGTTAATCTTCTAAGTACTTAAAGAAGGATGTAAGGCCATGAATGTGGCAAATTACATTTACTCAGACACACAAAATCACTCACAAACATGAAGCTTTGGCTCAAGGTCCAGATTGCAACAGTCATGGATGTGAGTTTGCCTGGATTAAGGCCTGAAGCTGGACAGAATGTCCTTATGAGAGAAAGCCCATGGGTTACCAGACCAATCCAAGATCAATACTCAAAAGACTGTGTGCAGAAGAATGTCTAAGTGTAGTTTGGGAAATTGGGCTTGCATCCAGGTGGCAGCGACAGCCACAGTCATTTCTAGATTTTGTTTAGCCCTGAAGGTGGCAATTTCATACAGACCTAGTGGAATTGGAAGCTCCTGGGAGAACCCAAATTTGACACCACTTTTTTTGCGGTTTTTAGCTTCAGTGACAATATGTACACACACACAGAGAAAAAAAAAATCAAGAGAGTAAATCTCACCTTGGGCAAATAACATATCTGCTGCCATTCAGCATGGAGGTCAGAAGTTTCCTATTGTGCAGTTTCAGTGATTAATCACAGCCACATATACCATATTTGTTGGAGTTCATGCCAGAGAAAAGGAGAAAAGCAGGTGCACACAGATTTTATATATTCTGAGTCCTAAGATCCTTAAGGAATCCATGTGGTCCTCTCCCAATGATTGTACCCTGTATGACTGCTGATTGATTTACAGTAACTAGAGGCAAATCAAACAAATAATCAAATAACAAGACATTAAGTCTCCCTATATTGCTATATTCAGGGTGTGAATGCATGAGTGCAGACTTGCTTTGACAGCATTTCAATGTCTGATAATTAAAAAAATAAAAACAAAGTCTAAAGGGCTCAAAATGAAATTCAACAATTGCACAGGCGCCAACAAGAGACCTGCAGGCATTTTTCCTGCCTTTTGTGTGTTGATGTTTAGAGTAAATTCTGTATAAAAAAAAAAAAAAAAAACAGCACACCTGTTTTCATTTAAAGTAATAAAAGTTGAGCACCAAATTATCATATTAGAAAATTCAGCTTTCTCATCACAGAAATAAATTATATTTTAAAATATGTTAATAGTAAACAGTTATTTTTAATTGCAATTATATCTCATAATATTTCAGTTTTTACTGCATTTTTGATCAAATAAATGTAGCCTTGGCGAACATAAATTCTTTCAACAACATTTTAAATCAATTCAATGCATGTCATTTAAATGCATATATGTATTTCAGATATTAGACTGTTTTTGTCCTGTAGTTTAAATGGCATGTTTCCTGAAGATGTCATTTGTCCTGAGCAGATGATTGCTGTTCACTGAGTGGTGCTGAAATGAGCTGGGACCATCATCTGCACTGATGGAGCTGTCCAGCGGTCTAGTGCTGAACTACAAGCTGACTGGGGCTACAAATGAGGAAATGTAATTTCTGCCTCTAACCTTTTTGAAATCTCTGAGTTAGGACATCTTAAGGCCCTCAGGCCATCCAAGATGTAGATTAATTAGTTTTATTGTGACAGATTTGCTCACCAATGGATCCTTTACAGTGAATGGGTGCCGTCAGAATGAGAGTCCTAACAGCTGATAAAACCATCCCAATATTAGTTTAGAACTGTTTTAGACTGTTTCCGCTTGTAAACGGTGCTTGATATGTGCATATTTCTCTCCTGTTTCAGATGTGATGACATTTCGTAAAACATTTTGAAGTTATAAAAGTCTTAATGATGGATTAGATCATTATAGTTTTTGTTCTTGGTATGAACAGGTCTTTACTGTGATATGCAATTCAGATCCAACTAAATAAACTGTCCTAAGAGGAAAGAGCATGGCAACATCTGTTGGAGCTGGTGTTGTGCATAATTTTCCTCAGTATCCAGTAATAATGCCACCCTTACATTTTCTTTCATATCCTTGGCATAATTTTGTTAGGCAAACTGGCACTAAATTAGGCAGGTAGTGTTTGTAGGAATCAGCTTTTTGTGTTGGCACCTGTTGCTTGTTTGCCAGTAGGAATTCAGTCATGCAGCAAGTGTCTTCAAGCATTCCATGAAGAATTAACTGTGCAGCGATAGATAAATATCAGAACGAAACAATTTGCCTGAGGCAGAATACCCCGTGCATGCTGGGATAAGTAAGCGGAAATAGATGGAAGAGATTTAGACACGCCATGAAAGATGCAGGGACTGGTGGTGCAGGCAGAACTATCAACGTCGGCCCCTTTAGAAATAAAGCCCCTCAGAGCTGATAAACAATAGCAGTATTTGTTTAGTGTTCAGTTAGTTCTGTCTATCCCTGGCAATATATCAAATGATCTGATAGCTTTTCAAGTGGTTTATGTTCTCGAATCCTGCCAATAAAAAGAGCTGAGAGAGCGAGACTGTTCTTCATCTCGCTATGCAGCACCGTCTGCACAGTCTGGGAATCTCAGTGGGAGGTTAATGGTCCATCAGTTTTGATCCACATCCATCTACCATGAGTCAGATCTGGGTGGGGGGGAGGTTAAGTGGAATTCCGTGTCCAAGTCTAGACATCATCTAAACACCCAGCTGTAGATGCAGACCCCCCTCATGCTATGCTGAAGGAGAGTTTACACTGGGAAGAGAGTTAGCGATCCATAAAACTGCACACATGTAATAAAACATACAGGCTTTGTTGATTAATAGCCTGAATGATTTGGTCTTAAGGGCTCTGCCACAGAAAGCTTGCTTAAAGCACAAGTGCCAGAAGGTAATGCGAGGCCTCTGCTTGTCATTTCCTCCCAATTATTTTTTGCACACACTAATTAGTTGTGTAAAAAAAAAAAAAATTGTCTGGAAACTGGCTGCTGTTTAAAGGTGTAAGGTCACACCATCACTACAGAAAACACAACAAACAGCAGAGACATAGCAGCGTGGACTGAAGAAAAGAGCCCTAAAAAAACAAAAAAAAAAAATTTAAAAAACACTTAATCCATCATGCACATTTGTGCCAAACACAGTTTGTCCAACACTTAAGTTAAAGTTTAGCAAAACCAAGTTACAATTCTCTATTTTACTTCAGCCCATGTCATTCCAAATCTCTATGCAGTTATTTTTTTCTTTCTGTGAGACACAAAAGGAATATTGGAGGAACTTTAAAAATTAGCTCCAAATGGACCAAAAACAAATCCATACTTATGTCAAGTCTTCTGAAGCCATCTGACATGTCTCTTTAAGGAACAGGTGAAAATTGAAATTGTTACTCACAGAAAATGTGAATAACATCTACTGCATCACTGAAGCACACAAGTAATAAAGTAATGGGGTTTGTGAGATTTTTAATGTTTTTGAAATAAATCACTTTTGCTCTCCATGGCTGGATTTATTTGTTCAATAAAGAAGTAAAAACAGTAATATTGTGAAATATTTTTCAATTTAAATTGTACGTTACTCCCATGAGGGTAAAGCTGAATTTTCAGCAGCCATTACTCCAGTCTTCAGTGCCACATGATCCTTTAGAAATCGTTATAATATGCTCATTTGGTGCCCAAGAAACATTTCATATTATTATCAATGTTGAAAAAAATAATATTTTAGTAGAAATCACAATACAGTTTTTCTCAGGATTCTTTGATGAATAGAAAGTTCCAAAGAACAGCATTTATTTGTAATAGAAATCTATTGTAACAATGTAAAAGTCTGTCACTTTTGATCAATTTAATACATCCTTACTGAATAAAGGTATTCATTTCTGTAATGTAAACCGGTGCATGAAATGTTCATTAAGGTTTTAACTGCAAGGGTGGAGGGAGCTCCATATCTCTTTAATATACGTCTCTGACACACTTTCTCTTCAGGTTAAAGCATGGTGGCTTTAAAAGTAGAGGAAAGCTAAGCTAAGGGCGTCACATCTGAGGAATGATCAGAATAAGTCATGCTGTATCCCACAGTTGTTTTTCATTTGTGTTCCCGCCTTGCTTTAAATAAGGAGCATGCCTTCAGGACCCTGTCGTGGCTTACAACCCCGGTGGAGAGCGGCCTGTTTCTCCTCCCTCTGCCCTCCAGTGAACCCCATATCCTGCCGCTGAACCCCTGCACTCCTCTCTAACAGGCGTGGTGTTTGCTCGCTGTGGCTTTATTTCCACTCTTGCCCACCCAGGCCTTGGGGGAAAATCCCTTTAATGGCTTAGTGAAGGTGGGATCCCAAATTGCAACAATAGCGTTATCTACCAAGCTGAGCCTGTGCATGACCCGCAGCACAATGCACATACATACAAAAATAAACATGTAAATAAATCATGGATTCTTCACGCACACAAGCTAAGCTGCTTTTCAGATACTCGTCTGAGGGAATACAATAGCACAGCTACAAAAATGAGGCACCGAGGTGACATTTGTTGCAGCGTTTAAAAGGAAGAGACAAGCGTACGCAGTGAAAAGAGAACCACAATCCAACACACTAGCACAAAATGGCTTTTTGTGCCCCGCATATAAGCATTTTAAACATCTGTGAATGAGGAGAGTAAGTGCGGAAGCATCATCACTTAACCTTGTGAACAAACTTGTGATGAGAGGAACCCGAGGGAGAGTTTCATGCTACCGCTGGATAAATCTGATCAATCATTTATTGCATCTTGCTGGAGCAGATTACTGTAATTTGAGCTTTGTTTGTCTGTACAAACAGAGCACTGAAACTGCAAATCACAGGAGCTGGCAGCATGGAAATGAAGGCTGACAAGCTTGTATTATTCAGTTCTGCTTGACAGACAGTTTGTATGAAAAGAATATTAAAGAGTCACAGAGCTCAACATAATAATTTATGCAAAACAAGCAGCTTTTGGAATATCTAAATTACCACCCACATCTAATGGTTCACATGTATTTGGGGACATAATCATAAACATAAATTGTAAAAAATTAAAGACTTAATTTTTCATGATCCTACACCAGTGTTATTTTAGTATGATACTATCATTGAGATACTATTGTAGTTTTTAATAATAGTTTAAACTAGTTTTTATTTTTAGATTTTCTGTTTTCCTTTTTTGTTGTTGTTGTTTTTTTGTTTTGTTTTTTTAGTAATTTTGTTGCGTGTTTGTCAATTTATTAGGTTTTTGATTAGTGATTAAAAAAAGTGAAATTACTATGTTAAACGCATACAGTAAAGGTCTCGTGCATGGACCAAAGTAAATTTCAACACAAAATAAAGATGAATTATAATAATAAAAAAGTATTACTAATCTCTAACTTGTTCAATGTTGCAAAGGCATTACACTATTACCACACTGCCAAAGACTATTTTTGCTGCATTCTTTTATTGTATACTAAAGGCAGTTCACACACTAAAACCCCATACCAACTATACACTCTACAACTGTGCTGTCCACTCTGAAAAACACATCTTGCATCAGGCCTACTGCCCCTGGACTCCTTTCACTCTCCATTACTTCAAACTTCTATATGATAGCCTCCAGATTCCAGTAACAAAGCAATTTAGGCTGAGAGGAAGAATGCAGCTCTGAAGATGTAATTGGTGCACTGGGCTCTTGGATCTCTAAAGCACATTGGTAGGGATATTAGCTTTGAGTGTCTCCCCTCAGGCAGGCCTCATGGTGATGGATTTGGAAGTAATGTGTCCATTCACCTGTGAAATGCAACCAGTCGGTTTACACTGGACCTGCAGATACACTGAAAAAAAAAAATAACTTTGTGTTGTAAAATACATTAAATTAACCATCATAAGTTCTACTTGTCATTTTAAAATTCAAGGAGAACAATAATTTCCTAAGTAAAATGCACACATTTAATTCATGTAATTAATGAACTGCGTGGGAAGAGTAACTTATTAATATTTACTTGTAATATTTACATGTTTTAAAGTCATTGCACATAAATCTAGAAATATTGAGTAAATTTTAAATCTAAAAGCATAGCGCACTTGCATTCATGCGTGCGTGATTGGACAAGACACTCTTCCTGCGCTTTGAATCAGAGAGGGACGGTTGAGCTTGTCATGGAGGTTATGCATGGCTGGATTTTATCACGTAGTAAGTAAGTAACATACATACATACATACATACATACATAACATACATACATGTCCCGCCCCCAAACACACTCGATTGGTTGAGGCCATGTTGCTGTGTCAACATAAGTGTTACAGTATATAAAATAAAAAAAAATTAATCTAGTTTATAACACATGTAAACAGAAAAGAACTACATAGAAACATACTTTTTATGAAATAGTATGCAAGGTTAGTATAGTTTACTAAAACTAAAACTATAAAAAAATGTGTTACTTGAAATAAAATAAACATAAAAACAAAATTACATTTAAAAATATTTTATTTCAGCTATTTGCAAAGGCAACAAAATTCCTAATTTTTGTTTAGCTTAACTTTAATTAAAAAAAAAAACTAAAACAAATTAAAATTTATAAAAACTATGTAGACATTAGGGCTCTCCTCGACTAAGGATTTTTCTGGTCGACTTGTAGTCGTTAATTTGAAGCATTAGTCGACTAATCGCACGTATATTAATAAACTAGGGCTGCACGATAAATCGCATGCGATATTTAACGCTCATCTTATCAGTGAAGCCGGTTCTGTAATCAGCGGTAAATCTCCATCACCTGCGGGCTTTCACATTGAGCAGCATTAACTACACAGAGCCGTTGTTCACTAACGAGCTCCGCAAAACCACGTTCATATTCGCGCAATTTTTTGCGCAGCTCCTCAGTGAACAATAAACCATTTAAATCATTATAATGAGCCTTTAATTGCCTACATAGTCTAATAAGCGCTCAAGTACATGCATAAAGCATGCCACAGCACACCTGCAGAAGTTATGATTATGAATGTGTCAGGGAAAAACTGTAAGGAGACTGCATTAACATTTTAATAATTTGATAAACTACACTGTAAAAAAAATTCCGTAAAATTTACGGTAAAAAAACGGCAGCTGTGGTTGCTGGAA
>NW_015548273.1:160172-170721 GCF_001515605.1 Sinocyclocheilus anshuiensis
AAAAAAACATCAAATTTGAAATGTAACGCAGGGAATTCTGGGAATGTCAATTTACGGTTATTCACTGTAAATTATATGGTCTTTTTCACTTCCAAAAACGGTATACTACCGTAAAATTAATGTCCAATACAGTTTTTCACCGTATATAGTAGGGGAATTTACCGTTAACCATTTAACAGGTTTTTACTGTAGAATTTTTACAGTCTTTTACCGTTAAATTCACGGTCATTTTTTACAGTGTACTGCTTTCTTTGTTTTCAGATTAAGAGATGAAGTCGGCGACACCGACTCATCTCCGCAATAGTAATGCGCCTTTACGCATGTTTCATACGGATTACATAATCTGAGAATTTGTTTTCCATTTGAATTGGTTCATTTGAAAGTAGACATATAGATTTCACTCCATATAGATATATTTGTTAATGTCTATACCGCAAACACACTCACATACATGCACTCGAACACAATCACATGCATCTCAACCAAAATAAATATATAAATCACAATCACAAGTATTCACATTTGTCTGCCCTCCCAAGGCACTGTTCAACATTATTTATCAAGTGTTTCATTTTTGGGTACAAATACGATTGGCAAATTGCCACAGTTAGAATTCTGCGGAAACTTGCTATGTGTCGAGGCGTGGAATTAATAAATCATATTTGTTTATACATAAATAAAACTGGATGCAAATAAGTGGGCCTGGAATCTTTGTAAACCAGCAAGAGATTTGCCCCATCAATATTTAAATAGTTAATGCACATCAATCAGACTGAGAAGCTGTGATAGAGTTTGACAGAGAAGACTCCTCGATCAGTAGACTTGTTATACCTGACTGACTGCTGCGGCTGTCTGAAACCCCATCAACTGACAAATAAAGACTAGCATATATCATCTTATACACGAGTATGCATCTATTATCTCTTGAGCCACTGAACACACACACCACTATCTCCCTTCATGATCTCACAGAGCTGTAATCACATAGACTTTGCAATACCTGAGAGGCATAATTTATTTCCCATCATACAGATGATATTATTGGATAAGACAATTTGAAAAGTAACATTTGACAGGGCTTTAAAACTTTAAAATGTGTAGAAGAGAAATGTTTTCGATGGCATCAAGTATTCAATTTCATCCTAAAACTCTATGCACACCTTGGTGATACAATTGCCATTGGCTAGTAATTTTTATTTTTTTGTTTATTCGACAGACTATATAGTCAAATATGCTGCGTATCCAGTGATATCAATAGGAACAATGCACTAAATGCGGTGTAAAAACACGGAAAGAGAAACTCTCAAACACTGTTCACATGTAGCGAAACATTATTCTTAGCTTCTAACGCAATCATTGGCGAGAGAAATAGCTAACGGCTAACAATAGACATTTAGTCACTTAGTTTGAAATTCATTAGCATACGAGAGTGATTTACTCACATTGTAGAGGGTGGATCATACATATACTGTATACGTTTTTGATGTAAACAAATTGGGTGTGTATGTTTAATACAAATGGAAATATCCAACAGGGGCAGTTTCCCGGACAGAGATTAAGCCTAGTCCTAGACTAAAATGGCCCTTTAAATCAGATTAACAGAAATCTGCTTGCTCTGTCGTGGCTTTAAATAATCTTAGACTTAGTCTAGTCCAGAATGTAATAGGCTGATTTCCAGGAGGAAGACTAGAGCTACTTCAGGACTAAACTGAGGCTTAAATTAAACCTACCAGGAGGCAGGTTTAACGTCAGATTAATGTTGTGTTTTCAGTCTTTATATATCAAAATTGTCACCCCAGGTAGATATTAACAAAGAAGCCTGTGAAAATAAATCTGCACTGTTAATCATTTTGATTAAATATATAATACATTTTTTAAATATATAAATAAAATAAATCACAAACCCCTAACCTTTTATTAAAGTATAATGGAAAGGAAGGGGAATCTCATTGTGAAAGAAATGTTTTTCTCTAATACATATTGGCCACAATTAATGGCACCCTTTTATTCTAGGCCTATACTTTTTGCTACCTCCTTTTGCCAATTTAAGAGCTATGAGTTTCTCCTATAATGCCTGATGAGTTTGCAGAACACCGGACAAGAGATCAGAGACCATTCCTTCATACAGAATCACTCCAGACCCTTCAGATTCCCAGCTCTGTGTTGATACTCTCTCCTCTTCAGTTGTTTATAGGGTTCAGGTCAGGGAACTGGGACGGCCATGGCAGAACCTTCATTTTGTGCTCAGTGACCCATTTTTGTGTTGATTTTGATGGTCCTTTTGGATCATTGTTCTGTTGGAAGACTCAACTATTTTCTGCAATTATCCAGCTGTGATCCTTGGAAAGTCTTTGGCCGCTCAAACCACCTTCTTCACATTGCATTAAGACAGTACAGACACAGATAATATACTGTAGACAGATTTTTAACATTTCCTGTTGATTGGAACGCCTTAATTGTTGTCCTAATGGTGGAAATAGAAATGTTCAATGCTTTAGCTCTTTTCTTTCATTTTTTGACTTTCTATTTTGTGCTATTTTCCTAACTTCATATTTTGAGAAGCTTAACAATCTGTTGCTGCACATCAGAACTAGGCCTATATTCTTTGTTTTTTCTCATTGTGATGGATGATAAAATGAATTTGGCGCTTGTGTTCCCTCATATTTATATTCATGTGAAACAGAAAGTCATGGCTGGCTAATTCCATGTTTCTAGTCACCCTGGTGTGCTAACAAATGTAAATATGAATGGGAATGTAGATCTTCAGAGATTTTAATTATCATAATTTGTAGGACAACAAATAATTGTGACCAATGTGCAATAGAGAAAAAAATATTTTCATAATGTGATTTTGTTGAAAAGAACAGATTTTGCAAAACTGACAACAGCTTATTGCGAGAATGTATGCAAGAATTCATTACAAAAAGAGATTTCTATGCATTCCTTTTATATGGCACCTAATGTGTGCGGTTTACTTTGCTTGCTTTAAAAGCTTTGCTTGCTCTTGTTCAGTAAAGTTTTTTTATTTTTTTTTATTGCAGTCTTTTTTCAGCTGCTATTGTTTTCCTTGGATTTGCTTCTCGGTTCCATAAAATTTTAAGCTTTTCTTGGTTCACTCCATGATAAAGAGGCAACCTCTGTCGTGCTAATTCAGATTAGCAAAGTTGGTTTTAAATTAATCTAGTTTATTTTAGTTCAGGACTCCAAAGTCCAGGAGTTAGTAATCCGTTTCAGAATTGTTTAAATCATGATTAACTATTCTAGATTAAGCCTAATCCTGGCATGATTTAAACCAGGGGTGTCCAAACTCGGTCCTGGAGGGCCGGTGTCCTGCAGAGTTTAGCTCCAAGCTGCCTCAACACACCTGACTGGAAGTTCCTAGTATGCCTAGTAAGAGCTTGATTAGCTGCTTCAGGTGTGTTTAATTAGGGTTGGAGCTAAACTCTGCAGGACACCGGCCCTCCAGGACCGAGTTTGGACACCCCTGATTTAAACCCTGTCCGGGAAACCGCCCCAAAAGGTTCAAACTTGAAACTCAAATTGTATTAATTAAAAATTCAATTATTTACGTAATTTGAGGTAAACATTACAATTATTAATTTTAGAGGTAATTTTAAAGAATAATGGGGCGGTATAACATTCTTAGCAAGATCTCACCTCATTCTCACCAGTTAATCTACGATCTCTTAAAGAGCCTTTACACTATGCCAAACCGAGTGAGTGTTTTGGAGGGGGGAAAAAGTGCAAACATTCAGGTGTTACCCTCAGGAGTGTGCGGAACAGAACTACAGCCCTGTAATTGAATCTGTCCCTCCTATAATGAAATGCCAACAGTTTGCGTTTTTTTATTACAGCATTAGGTCTTTTCCCACATGCCTTTAAGACAAACAGTGATAACAAACAGAGGCATGCAACGCTATTAACAACAGGTAAACAATCTGCAGGTGTAGTCACTGTAGGGATTAGCCTACTGATCACGTGTGTTTGCATTTTCATGAGAAATGTTGCCATTATATGAACACAGCTGCACTCACAGCGTTCTTCTAAACATAAAAAAACATGGAAATTAAATGCATATTTTGAAGCGGAGTTTGAATTTTGAATGGTTTCTTAGCTCTTGAGAGGTCCCATGCTGGAAAAAAAAAAAAATCAATCAAATATAATTACTATTCTACAGGAGCAGGATCACATTTGGTTCCATTTCAGTTAGTGATTGATTTCACTGACTTGATTAAGTTCACATAAAAACAGTGGTGATCTCTCCATTTTCTGTGTCAGCCTCACTTAAACAATCATTATTATTAGCCAGTGGTGGAGTCAGCATTTTCCCAATGCCGTGGCCAGGCAAGGGCTAGCAATCAGGTTGGGGTGGCATGAAGATTTTCATTCATTTTAAACATAAAAATATGTTTAACAATAATGCGGAGTTGTTTCAACAGTCTAGACAAGGTAGTGGTAATGGAACAAGCAATACTGAGAAAATCTGACAGTTTTAGAAAAGAAGCTCATGCAAAAACTAAAAATCAACATGCTCAGGTCAACCTATGGTGATCAGCAGCACAAACTTGCTCTCCATCACAGACAGGCAGAAAACTACTGCATATTAGTTTAAAAAAGTCAAATGTTATATTATATTTATAATAAATAAAATCTTCAATGTGAATTAATTCAGGGCACACATCCCCAATCCCAAAAGCTGCTAAACATCAGACAGACAATGAATTACAGTCCTCAAAAAGCAACACAACATATTGCATTTATACTGAATTAAATGTCAATTCATGTTCATTCAAGTGTTTGTAAAATTTTTGGACCTGTTTCACAAATAAAATGTTTGTTACCCAAACAAATTGTTGCAAACGTTATATCATGGCCAAACTATACTCATTGCAAAGGCAATAATATGACAATAATATCACTATGACAGACCACAAACCTTTTATGAGGATTACCAAAAGAACATCAGCATCCAGATAGGAAAAATAAGAGCAATTTAAAATGCTGCATTATCAAACACATACTTTACTCTCCGTTTTACAAGTAATGGCAGGACAGCGTTTAAACGTACAAAATCAACTCTTAACATCATTAAACTATTTGTTTAACCAATAGGCTATGTATATGCTATTCACTGCACGGTGACAGGTCATAAAACAAGCCTTGCCTTTGTTGATACAAAAGTGATGCTGATGTAGAGAATTAGGCCTCAGACGTGTCCAGAATACACCTATTTGCATCCCACTGCGTTGATTTTAATCGTTTTCTATGTAAACATGCGCCATGCTCATCGCGCTCCTCTTCAGCGTCTTGCACACGTGCGTGACACATTTTTAAGAGGCCAAGTTTTGCAGTTAGCGCAGCTCATCGACGAAAAAAAAAACAAGCAAAGGGTAATTGCCCAGCCCCTGCTGTTAATGTTAGGCTACTAAAAATATCTGCTAGTATGCTGTTTACACGCAGATATTTATAGTAATTTAAGTGCATCAATAATAAATGAACGAAAATCATATTGCTGTTCTGTGGAAAAGCCTACTTGATTCTGATTGGTCAGTGGCGGCGTTTGTACAGGTAATATACATGTAAAATCATAAAATAAATAATACACACACACACACACACACACACACACACAAACACACACACACACACACACACACACACACACCATATATATATATATACATATATATATATATATATATATATATACATACATATATATATATATATATATATATATATATGAAGCATTTATGCATGCTTTTGTGCACATTTGAAAAATAAAAGTTTACAGTATGACCAGGCGAGTTCATGACTAAATTGAAAGACAATGGATTTTTCCAAGCTTGAGGGAAAAAGCTGCTAAAATGGGAATGCAACCATGACAGAAATGAACCACAGAGTGAGCAATAACTGGCAGATCAATATGACCAGGGGAAGAGGAGAAGAGAAGAGAAGAGAAGAGAAGAGAGAAGAAATGTCTTTAGAGCCTCGCTCCTCTTTAACTGCATCTGTGAGAGACATCAGATCAAAGTACACAGGACTTGTCCCTCAATTGCTCTTTTAAGGTAGTGTTAGTGCCTGTCTTGACTACTGTAAAACACACAAGGCCAGACGTCACTGAGAAGAGAGGCTAAAACTTCTGCTTTAAAGTTGTTTTAATATAGAAATTAACAAATATGGGCAAAAGAAAATATTGACCAAAAGCTTGCAAGCTGCCTTTCTGTCTACTTCCTACATAGACTGCTGCCTTTAAGGGGCCGTTCACACAGGTCACATTTTTTGCATTTGACTGCACAGTTTTTCTATTTTTATTGTTTTTGTATGAAAACATGCACTAGATGGATGTGTTTGAACATTGCACTCTCTAGAACCTCTTGTGCAGGGGTTTCAGCTGTCCTGCTTCTAGCATTTTTAAATGCAGAAACTTGAACTGTGTGAACTAAGGCAGCATACTCAGTAACCAATTTGGAACATATAGGCAGCAAGTCTGTGCGCAACACAAATAGCACTCCAGTCTTTCATGCATATGAATATATGTGAGTGCCACGTATCCTATTCATTATACTTGCAGACAGACATCCAACCTGTTTCAAAACTTAATAGATTTTATGGCCATGCCTGACACAAAGTCAATAATTATGCTTCTTCCAAAGATAGGCTACTATCCCTTATTTTAGCCTCATTCTAAGGCAGCACTTCATGTATCATTCATGTTAGAAGGAAATTTCAGAATGCACTGCAACACGTTGTGAATAAATAACTAAGTTGGCAGATGAAAGTAAAGTTGACATAAAAGTAGAAATAAAAAATCTGTTTAAAAAAAAACATTGTTTTACTCAATATCTGTATATGTGCTGTGTATTTCATGATCATTAAGGTTTTAGTTAAATAACGGAACCACAGCAAAATTTTGAAAGCAATAGCCCTAGTCAACTTTCAGTAGACAAAAACTCCATAAAACCATTTTAAAGTTTTGAAAATTACATGATCTATGACCTTTATGCAATATATGCTTTTGTAAATCTATCTTTGTCTAATCTTTGTAAGTCTATCCCTCACAGCCTCGTTTTCATCTGCGCTAAATTAAATATGGTGTCTAAACTGATTAGTACAGCAATGTATGAAGCACAGCTCACATAGAAGTCACTTTTTAAACCAAGCAACTTTCTTTTGGTCACAGCGAATTTTCATGACCATTTGAATCCAATGCGAAATCTGTGTGGGGAAATCTTCCGTCCTCATGCAAAATTCCCAACCACATAGATTACTATTGAAATTACTTGATTTGGCCAGAGAAAATTTGCAGAATAACGGTAAATGTGACTGCACCTTTGAAGTATACAGTGACATGCTAATGTCAAACTGTGTTGTAATAAATTGAGTAGAATCTTCTGTGTGAAACCCTGACACGTAGAATTACTCCTTCTCTCCATTTCTCAGTATTTGTCCCTCATTTTTTTCTGACAAATTCTCTTCTCTTCTCTTCTCTTCTCTCCTCTTCTCTTCTCTTCTCTTCTCTTCTCTTCTCTTCTCTTGCAAGGCTCTCTCACATTCTGTGTTTTCCCTCGCTGGTATGCTGCATTAATAATGGAGTGGGTGTGAAGATCTTCCTTCCGGAACATTCTCCATCATTAATCCCAATATGTAGTGCGCTGGAGATCTGACAGGATTCATTTTGGCTGCGGACACGCTCGTGCTCCACTCCACTCCACTATACAGCACCATGCGCAGTTGCGCACACACATTCAGAAAACACATGCAGGCTAGCATTCACAATGGAATTAGCTTACTACACACTGAATATGATGCACTGTATAAAATATACTTAAAAAAAAAATAGTAAGTGAAACAGTAAGCAATATTCCATGATAAATGTTTCAAACGGTATGGAACATTTTTTATCATATGACCTCAATACGTTGCATTTTCACACTGAAAATTACATTTTAAAAATTACATAATTTTTTGTTTATTATTTTAAATACAATTATACATAAAATGTCAAATTGGGCCCATTGTATTGCAGAATCTGAATTGTTTCTATAGTTGAGTTTCCATAATTGATTCTGATGTTTTCCTGTTTTTCTCTGTGATGCTGCTTTGATACAATCTGTATTGTATAAATTACTATAGTAATGAACTTGACTTGACTATTGTGGCATACAACGTTTCATACAGTAGGCTCTGTTGTATACTATGCACAGAATGCATATTACAGTATATACTGCAGCAGTATTAGAATTATACTAATTCCAAAATATATGCATGTTGATTTGGTGACTTCCTTGCTGGAATGCTAAACATTCACTATCCAGATTGTCTGTTTACCCATGGATGGTTTCCATGTATGAGTGATTCTGGAATAATAATGTAGAAAAAGTTATATGCAATAAAAATAAGTTGGATAACAACAAAAAGCAAACATGATCACAGCTAACAGGCCGTGTGAACAAACCATCAAGCTTTAGGCAATATTCCATATGATACTTCAGTCCATTTCATGTGTCTTATTCACATTCATATGCACACAACTCAGCATGTGGATAAGAGTTTGCATATATCTCAGATGTCAGGGTCAGGGGTAAAATATTAAATCATTCATTACGGTTTCCATTGGGTTCTCCTAACTCATGCAGCACATATAGGAAGTGACCTGCTTGCCATAACATACTAATGAAAGAGAAGGCGCTGTCTAATCAAATTGAAATTGGGAGAATATTAATTATTATTTATAATCAATTAAAATTCAAAGGTTGTGAGTTCATATGTTTGAATAAGAGTTCAGGATATAGGAGAGAGACCTATCATCATCATGTTAAAATACATGCTGTTTCCCATGTTTAAATAACATCATGGAGTGAAACATTTACTTAAAAATGAGCTGTGAAACAGAAGAGAGCAGTTAAAGAGATAGATAGATCATTTACTCACGCTGTTTCAATGCAGTCTTATATTATTTTATTCTATGAAACACACACACACACACACACACACACACACACACACAAACGGTTATTTTAACCCAGCTTTTTGGGTTTATTTTATTCTATGAAACACACACACACACACACACACACACACACACACAAACGGTTATTTTAACCCAGCTTTTTGGGTTTTATATATTAACCCATTTGCTGGGTTGTTTTTTGACAGTGTTGGGTCAGTCAACCTATTGAAGGATTTCTATTTTAGATAATAAAATGCACTCTAAAATCTGTTTATATATATATATAGGACAAAACAGTTCATTTACAATAGTTTTTTATTCAACGTCAAGTCAGTCTTTTACAATCATAAAATCTTCAAAAACATTCAGGGCTGCGTTTCCCAAAAGCACCGTATCCTAAGTTGATCGTTGAACCAATGGACGTGACGGGATCAGCAAGAGCAACCAATGGGAATCTGTGGGAAGAAAATTGCTATCAGTAGGCTGTTCCAGTCCATTAAATTACTTATCATGACAGCTTGTATCCATATTTGAAAAGTTACATCGAAAACAGCTTTTCCTCGTGCCATCTTGTCTGTCAGACATTTAAGTTTCAATCCATCAAACTCATATCGCAACCACAGCTGCAACAATGGTGCACCAGATCAATAGCGCTCCTGTTGTAGTCAGTGGAGCGCACGGAAACTCATCCACCAGCATGAACCGGGTGCTACTTCAGAGCCAGTGCCAGTGCTATTGTCGGTTCGGAGTTAGTTCAACTGGCGAGCCTTCTAAAAAACCTTTCCACAGGCTAGAGAGCCACCACAGAGCCAGGTCTTACGTCACTGAATACGTCTCATCTTTCCCAGTAATGCTAGGGCGCCAGCGCCAAACACAACAGGATTGTTCGAGATGCATCGGCACATGACACCAAAGCACTGCGAAAGCGATCCAAAAGCACAGTATTTGGGAGTAGTTACATGTAACGGAATTACGTAATTTAATTACAAAATAAATATAATTGTAATCGGTTACAGTTGCTGAGAAAAAATGTGTAATTAAATTACAGTTACTTATGAAAATGTTAATGATTACAAAGAGGGTTACATCAAAAAAAAAATTCACACACACACGAACACACAGATTTAATTGATTTCTTTCCCAAAATGCTATAAAATACGAGACACCAATGTTTCAGGAGTTTAGGACATAGAATAGGACACATGCTTATTCGATAACTGTTTTATTTCCTATTTTGGGTTTATGTATATGCTTTATTTTTTAAGATGAACTGTAAAAAAAATAAGTAAATGAACTTTTTTCCCCCAGGCATTGTGAGATGCCAGTGTTTTCTGTCATAGCTAAGATTTAATTTCAAAAACAGTATCATAGCTATTAAACAATTTATTTTTATGATTTTAAATCTGTAATTAACCTCAGATTGATCTCAAAGTAAGTCTGATTTTGTGGAGGCTGTGCTTTAAAGAGGACATCAGATGCGATTTCAATTTTTCCTTTCTCTTTGGAGTGTTACAAGCTCTTGGTGCATAAAGAAGATCTGTAAAGTTGCAAAGACTAAAGTCTCAAATCCAAAGAGATATTCTTTATAAAAGATAA
>NW_015548273.1:170977-173142 GCF_001515605.1 Sinocyclocheilus anshuiensis
CTTTTTTTTAACATTTTAGCAATTTAAAAATATTAAAAAAGGATTTTTTACATGGCACCCCTGCTCTCGACAGAAGCGGCACCCCATTTGGGAAACACTGTTCTAAATAATGAGTGGGGCTTGAGGAAGTGACGTCGCCTGCGTCTGCGCAGTGTGACCTGATGCAGCCCCTGAAGCGAGACACAGGAAACAGAAATACTGCAAAATAATAATAATAACGAGACGAAATAAATTTCTCAATGGTCGTGTAAAACAACACCCTTTTTACCTTGTCAAAAACAGCTCTGTTCAGTTACCCATTTCGGTGCATGTCGCTTTAAATGATAATGAGCTCTGCACACCCCGCCCCTCTCTTCCGTGGAAGAGCAAAGGCGATTTGCAAGTAATTATAAAAAATATAAAGTGTGAGATTTAATTCTTCTGGAGGTGCAGCTGGATCACGAACAGTGGGTACTGATCCATCCTTGAGTTTGAACTTTTTGGCAAAATCTGCCTTGAATTGTCCCATGTTCAGAGTCTGGAGTAAAATGATTTGCGCAGACATAAACGAATTTAGGTGTATTTGGTGGCGCATTACCATCAAAAACAGAACTAATCCACTGCGTCCTTAGTGGCTCTGATGTCGGGATGTTCTTCTACATCCAACTACAAAACACCTGCATTGCTTACAAGTAGGGTTGCCAACTTCAGAATATGAAAATAAGGAACAGAATAAATATGGATATTTATCTTACAAAAATGCATGGATTCGCTACAGGAGGACTTTATTCACCCCCCGGAGCCGTGTGAGGGACGTTTTATTATGGATGCGCGCACTTTATTTCACGTCTTCTGAACTGTTGACAACAAACACCCGCTTACCCCCATTGAAAGGCTTGGAGGGGCCATGACAATTTTTAATATAACTCCGATTGGATTCATCTGAAAGAAGAAAGTCACATACACCTAGGATGCTTCGAGGGTGAGTAAAACACGGGCTAATTTTCATTTTTGGGTGAACTAACACTTTCATTTCATTCAGGTAGTTTCCCGTCAGTCAAGTTTTCTTTCAGGACAGAACACAAAATGACCGCTAACAAATCTATCTAGTTTTAATCGGTTTGGCACAGCTTACCCAACATTGGGTTACACTGACCCAGCGCTGGGTTGGTATGTGAGGGGGTTCATCATTTGTATTGACAGTAAAAATTATCCAGCAACTGAGTTACAGAAAAACTGTAAAAATAACCCAATAAAATGACCCAACAAGCTGAACCCAGCATTTGGGTCAAAATAATAATAATAATAATAACCCAGCATTTTTTTGAGTGCATACAGTGAAAGCTATACAACTGATGACCAATTTCCCAAGTCCACTGATGGTTCTGGATCCAAAAAGTGTGCAAATGCCTCATCCACTGAGTTAACTTCCTCACCAGTAGCTTATAACCCGGCTGCAAAATACGTTTTCTATCCCAGTGCGTTCTGAGATGCATCACTTCCTCAGTGGATTGTTAATAGATGTGCTCAGACTGCAAGACAGTGTGTTAAGTGAATACATATATACAACAAGTAAAGGCTAATAGAGTGTACAGCACCCCATCAAGATTTAAGGGAACATGCATACCTGCATTAGTAAGTGTTTTCATGGAAATTTAATTTAAAAAATATATGTATGAATCAACCAAAGTATAAGTATAACTTACAAAAAAATAAAAATAAAATAAACTACTAAATAAATGGAGGGGAAAATTTGTCATTTGATATAAGAAAAAAAAGACTAAATAAGAATATTTCATTTTAGATTCTATTAGAAAAGGTTTGATTGAAAAAAGCATCTACAGATGCACAGCTGAGCTCTATTTACACACTCTAATACAGCTCAGCTTGAGAAATAACATGGCTGCTGAAAAAAAAAAATACACAGAGAAATGATAACTACTTTCCAATGTGCTTGGAGAGCAAATGTTGGATATCTGAAGCGGAACATGTGGTCTGGCCTCTGCCTTGACAGGCCATTATGGTAATCTGTGTTACTTAGAAAGACACAGAGAAGCTAAATATGTGCTATCCACTTTGTCAGCATGAATAGAGCAAATTAAAAAGCAAACCAAGGCGCCGTCTCTGTTAGAATGGAAATTCTGAGCCATTTATTTTTATTAGAAGCCTTACAGGAACTTATTGTG
>NW_015548273.1:173426-177550 GCF_001515605.1 Sinocyclocheilus anshuiensis
CACACACCCACACAGCCACTTCTTCCCAATTAGTTACAAGGCATAGCAGACGTGTTCATTTTCTGAGCTGTTAACTACACAACACAATGATGCCATGATTCCCTGAGCATGAAGCCAGTAAGAGAACTGATACTGCTGCTCTCTTATTCCCTATTCAGTGGAATCCACAGCTCAACTCAATTGAGCTTCGCTCAGGAGTCACACATTTAGCGGTGAACTCTTGTTTTATGTGTTACCAATAACAACAACAACAACAACAAGGCCTCAGATGCAGTTCAGTGACATTTGTAAATCAGCATGTTTTTATAACAAGAATTATGTCCAGCTACACAACTGACCTGACCAATTTTGGTGAGCATAGGTTTTTATCGGTCCACTGGTAACCAAGTGTACTGTATATTACAATTTTGCCAGGCTACAGTGAGTGCTTTTGAAAAACTAGCTATTGGCCAAAGTTTGCACAATTCACGGCATTGAACTTTTTGTCCCCCAAATATATTTATTTGCATTTGTTTTAATACAGAACAATACATTTAAATAAAAATAAATAAATAAAAGAAAACACATACATAAGTAAGATAACCTTATAAGAACATCAAAATCCACCCCCCACCTCTCAACTATACCTTTCCATACACCACCATTCACAGCCATCCATTTTACAATTGTACTGTTATCTTTTCTGAGTTATTAGTTATTTTGATACAGATATCACATTATGTAGTAGAGATACCCAATACAAAAGAGATGAGTGTTATATATCAGTCGTCCCCCGTTGTCAAGTCTTTAAGTTTCCCTTTAACTGCATAAGTCAGCTTTTCCATGGTTGTTAGTCATTTCTTTAATCCAAAGCATAGAGGAAGGACCTTGTATATCCTTCCATTTTAAAGCAATAGCCCGCTTGACCTGAAGCAAACTAAAGTCAATTAGTTTGCGTTTATTGGTGTTCACCACAAAATTTACTGGATATATATGAAATAAACAGAATTTAGGATCACAAGGAACATTTTCTTCAGTCAATTTAACAATCATAACAAGAGTATTCTTACAAAATTTTTGAATCTCAATACACTCCCACATACAATGGTAAAGGGATCCAATTTCTTGTTTACATTTTAAACAACTATCAGGAATATTTGGATTAAACGTATGTAATTTAAATGGGGTAATATATGTCCTCATTAGCCATTTATATTGCAGCAATCTGCATCTGGTATTGACACTATATGTTTGGGCAAACAAACAAGAATCTATCCATTCATCTTTAGAAATATCTTCCTGAAGGTCATTTTTCCATGCAGTTAAATTGTACATCGAACTCTCTTTTGAACCCTCTAAAAGTATATTATAAAAAAAAATAGATTGCTTTTATCCCTTAAATATTTTAAGGTATGATCTTCTATAGTTGACAAAGAAGGCTGTAAATAAGTTTTCATTTCAGAGTATATAAAACTTCTTATTTGTAGATATTTGAAGAAGTGTTTCTGAGGAATATCATATTCTCTCATCAATTGTTGGAATGACATCAATTTACTTTACTTTACTTTTAGTCATTTAGCAGACGCTTTTATCCAAAGCGACTTACAAATAAGAAAAAGTAATTAAAACTAAAAGCTAATTTTTGAATCTCAATACACTCCCACATACAATGGTAAAGGGATCCAATTTCTTGTTTACATTTTAAACAACTATCAGGAATATTTGGATTAAACGTATGTAATTTAAATGGGGTAATATATGTCCTCATTAGCCATTTATATTGCAGCAATCTGCATCTGGTATTGACACTATATGTTTGGGCAAACAAACAAGAATCTATCCATTCATCTTTAGAAATATCTTCCTGAAGGTCATTTTTCCATGCAGTTAAATTGTACATCGAACTCTCTTTTGAACCCTCTAAAAGTATATTATAAAAAAAAATAGATTGCTTTTATCCCTTAAATATTTTAAGGTATGATCTTCTATAGTTGACAAAGAAGGCTGTAAATAAGTTTTCATTTCAGAGTATATAAAACTTCTTATTTGTAGATATTTGAAGAAGTGTTTCTGAGGAATATCATATTCTCTCATCAATTGTTGGAATGACATCAGTATACCACCCTTATATAAATCAATTACTTGTTTTTCTCCCTTGTACATCCAATTTGTAAACCCCCATCATTTCTCCCTGGCACAAACATTGTATTACCCCAAATTGCTGACAGACCCGACAGTTTAATTGTTTCATCTAAAAATTAATGAGCTTCATACCATACGCAAATAGAATTTCTAAAGGATTATGTGTAGAGTGTTTTAGTAATTTAACTGAAGAAGAATAAAGATACATCTGTAATGGAATTGTTATTCCATTTTTTTCTATATCTATCCATGCAGGAGGGTCTATTTCTATTAAGTAATACATAGCCGAACATAACTGAGCTGCCCAATAATAAAGTTTCATGTTTGGTACTTTAAGCCCTCCCCGTTCGTATGGTAAATAAAGTAGGGACAGACGTAACCCAGGACGCTTATTATTCAATATAAACCTTATTAACACTTTCTTGAGTGTTACAAAGAACAGTCAAAGAGGAATTGACTGAAAGAGATACAAGAATTTAGGTAGAATTGACATCTTTATAATATTTAGCAGAAATCTAGAAATCTAGAAAAGCTTCAGGCCCAGATGGTGTTTCACCTGCCTGTTTAAAAGTCTGTGCTGACCAACTGGCCCCCATCTTCACACAGATCTTCAACAGCTATTTCTGTATATAGTACATTATTACATTTTTCTAATTTTTCTTTTTTATTAAATTAGTGTTATATTATATCCCTACTGTGTTATTCCTATGTATGTCTGCACTATCATGTATGTCTGCACTATGTTTGTACTTTCTTCTTCACTGGAAGCTCCTGTCGTCAAGTCAAATTCCTTGTGTGTGTAAACATACTTGGTAATAAAGCTCTTCTGATTCTGATTCTGATTCTGATTTATAGGTCCAATCATAGAGATTGGCAATGCATTCCATCTCTCGAACGAATCCATTACTTTTTTTTTATTAATGGGTCATAATTAATTGTAATGATCTCTTTTATATTTGGGACGATCTTAATTCCTAAATATGTAAACCCTTCCTGAGAATTGAAAAATTGCCTATTGGTCTTAGAGTTTCTCCTTTCATCCACATTTAATAATAGCAAGGCACTTTTATTATTGTTAACTTTCTACCCTGAGGACTCTCCAAATACTGTTAATAAAGTGTTAAGTGCTCGAATAGAAAGTTCTAGATTACTAAGAAAAATGACAATATCATCTGCAAACAGAGATAAATGGTGTTCTCTCTCACCTATTATTATTATTATTATTATTTCAGGACTACTCCGAATTGGCATTGCAAGGGGTTCTACTGCGAATAAAAACAACAAAGGGGACAATGGGCACCCTTGACATGTGCCTCTACTTAGATTAAAGGGTTTTGAGATTTGGTTATTTGTTATTATTTATGCTTGTGGATCATTGTAAAGTAATTTGATCTATTTAATATACCCATCACCCAGCCCAAATCTCTTAAGCACCTCAAAAGGATACCTCCATTCAATCCTGTCAAAGGCTTTTTCCGTGTCCAACGACAGAATTTCATGGTCCTTGGCATTTTGTTTTTTATATACTATATTTCTGTCAGGACCACTATTGTCAAAGATGATTGACAATTAGCATACAGTTTGGATTGGCGGTATGGTTCTGTTCTGGGCAAGAACTCCCTGCGCATCCATGCAGCCTAGCATGGATGAGAGCAGGGAGAGCAGCGATAACCCCCCCCCCAGGGTAAACAGAACAGAACCAACATAAATGTATTGCAGATATCGTTAAAGTTCAACAATGTTATGACACATTTTAGAATTAGTCTGATTCAAAGGAGAATCAGAAGGCTGAATCCTGACTGACAGAGGAGGAGTTGGGGATGGAGGAGGGTAATTAGCTATTGAGCAATGCGAAAACTGCTGATAATACTGCGGGGCCTTATATATGAATACTTAAGATAGGTGTTGTATTCCCATAGGTTGATGGGGATCAGCTGAGAGTCAGCTGATGCGAGCTTGACTAACGTGACCTGCCAGAACTAACGCTACGCTTGATTTTTATA
>NW_015548273.1:177578-178051 GCF_001515605.1 Sinocyclocheilus anshuiensis
AGCATGTTCCCAATACAACTACAGCTTTCAGAACAAGCATGTTCCGAATAACAACCAGATAGCTCTGGGACAAGCGTGTTCCCAACAATACAGCTATAACTTAAGAACAAGCATGTTGCCAGTACAACTACAGCTTTCAGAACAAGCATGTTCCGAATAACAACCAGATAGCTCTGGGACAAGCATGTTCCCCAGTTTCATGAGTTACCTTCATGAACAAACGCTGCCTGCTTAGTCATTAGCTGATTTTCTGAGGTTTCCGGATGCAGACGACTTCAACTGAACAATGACCGTTTATCAATTTCTCTTGGAGCTGCGCCGCAACAGAAATGATTCCGTTTGCACCATGGTCGTTATTTCCTGCTGCTTAAATCTGTGCTGTAGTGCCATAAAAATTAGTCTCGCGTAGCCAGACATTCAGACTGACGGCTGAAGGTCTGGAATTCATGGCAGCTTTCTTTGTCAAACAACCA